>NC_065435.1:26853446-27128446 GCF_024364675.1 Aethina tumida
TAAAATAATAAAATTGTAATTTGTATTGTGCGCCTGTAGACAGTTAAGTTGTAATTTTAGCACTAAATTCTTAAATATTAGTTTTTCTCCTGAAATAATAAATTCTTTTAAGAAAATTTAATAGGTTATGGAGCCAGAAAAGCCCAGGGAAGCCCAGAATGGCTTACTTACTGAGAAAAGTAATGAAGTTAACCTAAAACGTCAATACGACAATTGAAAAGTGTTTTCTCGTAACATCTGGAATAAGGGTTCTTAAATTATCAGCAAACAATCAATTGGCATTAATTGAAAAGTTAACCGGGCGAGATAATTACGTAACATGGCGATTTGCTCTAAAAACATACCTACAGCAAGAGGAGTTGTGGAACTGCATAGACCCCACCACATGTGTCATTGTGGACACAAAACGAGACACAAAGGCAAAAACTAAGATAAATTTACTAGTTGACTAAATAAATTACGTGCACATGCAAGAGAGTAGTACTGCAAAAGAAGTATGGGATACGTTTTCATAAGTATTTGATGACTCTTTGTTGACACGCTGTGATGGGCTGCTGCGTGATCTCTATAATACTTCACTTACTGTATGTCAAAACATAGAGAAATATGTGAGCAAAATTATGTGTACTGCTCTCAAGCTCAGAAACATTGGTTTCGCAGTTGACGATGAATGGCTAGTTACATTGCTACTCTCCGGTCTACCAGAGTCCTCCTATCAACCAATGATTATTGCTATTGAAAGCTCCGGCATGAAGATAACTTCAATTTCTGTGAAATCAACATATCACAAAATGTTAAACAACCTGAAAGTGACTCATCAGTATTCTCAGTCAACAATAACAACCACAAGAAACAAAGTAAGTAAGGGTGCTACACTTGTAATAAGTAAGGTCATAAAAGTCCTCAAATGCAAATCCAGGACCAAGAATGTTCAACAAAAAGCAAGTAGTTCATCATATGCTGTTGTGTTTGAGGCAACATCCCTCCAAAATGACCCATGGCAAGTGGCTTCCGGTGCATCGTCACACATGACAAGACGTAAGAACATGCTTGAAAATATGACGGCTCCTGTCATACATAAAATCAGAGTCGCAGACAACAAAGTATAATCTGTGCAATGTTCAGTACAAGTGAGGTTGGACCATTATGACGATGAAGGTCAAAACAAAAAGCTGCTTTTTACAAAAGTATTATGTGTTCCTAAACTGGCAACAAATCTATTGTCTCTAAGTCATATTATTTGCGATGGTAGCCAAATAAAATTTGACGAAACAAGCTGTGTTATTATGAACAGCAGAAGTGAGGTAGTATCTTCCTCCTGTGGCTTTATGTGAGGGTCGACTGGAACGGTATTAGGATTAGCATTAGTCATTTCAAATCTGTTTAAAATTTGTTCCGTATAAATACTAAAATTACTACTAAAACTCTTTTCGGTGTAGAGTCGAATTTTGCATTCCAGCAGCGAGGGAATTGTTTTAACCCATATAGTGACTTGTTCAATTTACACACCATGTTTTCGTCATGATCCAACCCTTCTTGTTAAGTCATAAATAGGTGTGTTCAAGTTCTCCATATAAAAATGCTGTCTTTACGTCTAGTTACTTGATTTTGTGATTATTTTGTACAGCCACAGATAGTAACTATCCTATTGAATCTCACCTGACTGTTTGTGCAAAAGTTTCCTGGTAATCAACACGTGACATTTGACCATATCATTTCACACACAGATGTGATTTGTAACGTGGTCATTAAATAAATGAATCACTGTCATTAAAGTTATTATAACAAATCGAAAAATCATCTCGATATTTCTTTTCTCTGTCAATTTGTTGACACTTTCGATTAAAACAAATAGAAATATATTAAAAATATAACTGAACCACAATTTGATGTAATATTAATACTATGAAAGAAACAAATCAAATTTACTTGAAAGAAGACAACTTTTTTCTAAATTACATATTTCGAATACGGTTTAATTGGACATGTTTTGTTTATATTATAACGTCTGGCACATGTCACAAGGAAACGTAATCTTAGCAACATAAATGTTATTTTCTTTTATTTGATAAACAAAATTCCTTCGTTGCCATTGAAACTTGAAAGTTCGCAAAATGTCACTCAATCCCACACCCACTCCCAAATGTTCGTTTAGTTTTGTAATTACTAATTAATTAAAATTTTATTTATGTGTATATACATCTAGTTATCCTGTTTTCAATTTCATCCCTCGTATCACATATTCAAATTAAATTATAATAGTTGGAACTTCTCTTAGCAGCAATCTATTCTAATGGAAATATAAAGTTAACAAAGTTAACAAAAACAATTTCTTTTCACATGTTAGTTATCTGTCAGAATCACAGACAGTTTTTGTATGTCGACGATAGATCTGCAACTAATTTGATTTCCGTGACTTTCAGGACTAGTAATCGACATCTCCACAATAATGGCATCAAGTTGCCATTATTGTAATTGTTTAAATATTCCTAACGAGTTCCTAAGGAGTCAGCACGTTTTGACAACTCTGGCAATTTTGACAGCTAATGTGAGAGTATTTCGTTCTGCTTAATTGCTGTACATATAATCCGCGATACCGATTATGGAAAGAGGTTATTTTATACGACAAAACATCGCAGAACCTGGGATCCTACAGCAGTATTTGTGTAAAAAGCTACTTTAATGTGTGGGCAAAAGCACCAAGATTTGATCCATCATTTCTTTTACATTTACCCAAATTCATTTTAGCTTGAGCCGAACCAACTTTTCTAGAAAAACTACCGCCCAATCTATTACTCATTTTTAAATTTCAAACACATTACATTAATATCTTTTATCTAAAGTATAACTTGCGAATATGGTGTTGATTAATTTTTTTATAAAAACTAATCACTTTACATTACAATCGTTATGATTATTTACAGTGGAAAAATTACTTGTCACATCCAGCCCATTTAGTTTAGCAAACATTAAATCATGGCAGATTCTATCAAATGCCTTTTAAATGTCTGTATAAACAGCATCAACCTGTAAATGATTTTCAAGAGCACCAACTGTCGAGAGTTTATAAATAAGAAGGTTGGTCGCAGAAGATTTATATTTGCAAAATTCATGTAGACTCTCATTTATAATATTTTGGAACTATGGCATAATTATTTTGGAAATGATTTTTTTGGACAATCTTGGAAAACAACAAGTAAACTATCTCCATCCTTTAAGATAGGTATAACAAATGATTTTTTACGTACGTTAGGAAATAAAGTAGATTTTAAAAACATATTAAGTTTCATTGTTAGAGGCTTTGTTAATGAAAATCCACAATTCATTCAATACTGTAGAAAAAATATCATAAGGGCCTCTATTACTAGATAAATAAAGACTTCTGAGTTCATTGAAAACATCAATCTGGACAAAATTATAATTACGTTTTGAATATAAACAAAAATATTAGATTTGTGTCTGCATTGAAGGCAAAAAAGTGAAACAAACAGCTAACGAAGTGTAAATACTTATTTCTTTTGTTGTTTTTATCATTTCAATGACGAAATTGTAAGAAGTTACCAAATAATTGTTCAAGATCAGTTTTGAAATCAAATGATATTTTGTACATATTCAGGTTTCAACAGCAATGAAGGCGATATGTTTATTAATCAAAAGTAAAACATACTTTTGTTGTCTGAAGAATATGCATCGACAAAAGTGTGTGAATTGATAATTAGACATTGCTATTCCTAACAAATATCAAAATTTTATATATTTTCTTTGATAAGATAATAATAACACTTAAACATCTTTTTTAGCTACTTTTTCTCAATTCTGTTAAACTTATAAATTCACATCACATAATTAGGACCTTCCCACTTTCCGCATATTTTGGCAAATTGAAATAACCTCTCTCAGTAATTCGCCAAAGAGCATTATAGGATTGGACACCAAACAAAACGAAATTACACAAAGATCAGTTGCCAAGATTGTCAATGAGCTGTCAAAAAATATTAACCGAAACTGAGATCTGAGACGGCTAATCATGAGCGCTGTTTTTTTCCCAAACCAATTTAAAAGTTACTTCTCTATGAGAAGTCTCTTCTAATTCTTAGTCTACTTGGATTAAAATACTTTAATGCAATTCGATATACATAAATTTGAACACTGAATCATAACTGGTGGGGTGCATCGTAGTCAGACAATTTCGACATCACCTCCTTGGGGGTGTCCGAGTTCCTGAGTTTTGGAGCTGGAAGACTTTGCAGGAGTGGGGGTGGCTGGTTGAGATAAAGATTTGTGATTAGCGTTATCAACTCTTCTCTTTCGATTATGGTAACTATTATAACTAAATTCAGACAGAAGAAGGACGAACAACTCAAAGAAAAATTGATACTATTAACAATATTCCCTGGTTGCGCTTTGAACAATTGACAAAAGTCGCTAACAATAAGAGACCTTTCTGTCGTTACCAATGGCAGCGGTAACAATCGTCATTTATCCAAATTTGAGTAGCAACTACGGAAAAGTGTTTGTTAAGGAATGAAATTGCACATTGATACTTGGAACACTCTGTATAGATGCCCTAACGCAAGCGTCATGCTACGCAGGGTTTTTAGTTCTTAGTTTTTAGTCTTTGACGTTTCTAGCACACTTTGTAATAATATAATAAACGATCAGTGTTCTTGTATCATCGACTATTATTCTCATCACACTCACACCTCAGTTTTCAAAAGTGTTTGTAGTGATATTTTTGTGTTTATTTAGTGTCCATGTTTTGTCTGAATTTAGTTAGTTACCAAATTCGGACAAATGAAAAAATTTGTTTACTTGTCTGGTAACCTTGGTTACCAATCCAAGAAACAACTGAATTAAATTTTTGTTTTCGTACTATAAACAAGTTAATAACTGAATTAGCAGTCATGAAATGCGAAAACAGCAAGCGTGCCTGCAAGAAGTTCGAGTGCTTCAGAGTCCTATTGGGACCACACGGCACTTCGCCAGTTCCATTTCAGAAGAAGTTCCTATTAAGAGACAAAAACCGTGAAATAAGAAACTGAAAAAGCGCCTCAAATCCAGGTTCGATTGTCAGAAAGACACAGCTAATTATTGTAAAGCCCCAGTTTTGATCGGCTGCATTAGACTACCAATTAATTCTCTGTATCGTGTGGGGACTTTGAACATTTTTAAATCTCTGTTAACTTTTGAGTGGCAGTCATAGGGTGTTTTAACTGGATTGTAATGTACCATTCTGAATTTCTCTAAAATATATTTTTTTTACTGTGTTACTCCTTTCTTGCTTTGGTTAATTTCTATTCCAAAAAAAAACTTAGCATTCTTTGATCTTCAATTTCTCAGCTAATTCTCTCTTAATTTCATTACCAGTTTGTTTTTCGACAGTTCTTTTGTGCTCCTTAAATTTTTCAAGAAATTCTCCTTTTGACATGAGAAAATACACCTAAAGGTTAGAAGATATCTTGATCCACCACTGGTTCTGACTCGCATTGGTCCGCAGATGTCTGAATGAACAATATTCAGTAGCTGCTTACTTCTTACTTCTCTGTCAGTAAAGGGTATCCTTGTTTGTTTACCTTGTTGACATGTCACTCCACGTGGGTAATTTATCGTTATCCAATTTTATTTATACTTAAATAAATAGTATATATAAAATATATAAAATAATTGTTCCAATAGTGCCGGTCCATTGGAAGATTGGATTGACTCCAATTTCAATCTTTGGAAATCTCGCATCCTTTGATACTCTTGAGGTCCGATGGGCTTATGCATAGGATTATGTCCGCATTTACATTTTTATCTTAATTACATCCACGTTTTAAGCGCTGATTCACTTTTTGTGTCACCCTGACATCTAACTGGCTTTGATACTTCACCATTAACGAAATCCCAGGTATCGATTTTGGTAAGCAACGCCTCTACCTGAATCCGCCTCGTGTCGAAATTTTCTTTGGATAGAAGTTCAATTCTTGTCCCACACATCGCCATCTCGAGTCCCATGTTTCGATAGTATGGACCTACCTTATAACTCATCCTACATCTGAGAATTAAGCTTGTTTATTCTAATTATAATTTTAGAATAGTGCCGAAGTAATTCTTCCTTAAAATTTAATCTGTACTGTAATCAGTAAATGTGTTTCATAAAAAATTATGTCGCATAAGATATATAAGATTAAGTACTTCTTTCCACTAACTAATTGGAGGTTAAAATTAATTAAATTAACCACAAAACTTAAACAAAGTAGTTTCATTTGGAAAGTTATATTATATTTAAAGATTTGGGAACCACATTTACAGTCATTTAGTGTAAGTTGAAATATAAGGATGAAATTGATTGAACATTTCTACTATTAAAGTTATTATAACTCATCTCGACATTTCTTTGCTCTGTCAATTTGTTGACACTGTGGATTCAAACAAATAGAATTATAACAAAAAATATAACTGAACCACAATTTGATGTAATATTAATACAATATAAGATCAAATCAAATTTACTTGAAAGAAGATAACGTGTTTCCAAACCACATATTTCGAAGTAGGTTTAATTGAATTAACCATAACTCTTGCCTATAATTAGACAGGCTGACATACATCATAAGGTGACGTAATCTTCCTTCGTTGCTACTGAAACATGAAAGATTGCAAAATGTCACTCAATACAACACTCACTCCAAAATGTTCGTTTAATTTTGTAATTACTAATTAATTAAAATTTTATTTGTGTATGTGTATATACATCAGGCAAGTTACTTGTTTTCAATTTCATCCCCCACCTCTCTTAGCAGCAAAATATATTTCTGCATTTAAGTATAAAGTTAATGAAAACAATTTCTTTTCACATGTTAATGATCTGACAGATTCACAGACAGTATTTTTTTGATGGAAAATAAATGTCGTCGAGACATCTACAACTGATTTGATTTCAGTGACTCGTAATCGGAACCTTCGGACAGTAGGTTGCTATTATTGTAACTGTTTAAATATGTCAACTTTTTAAATCAAAAAATAATTCACGTAGTTGATTCTTTAAGCAAGAATTAGTGAGCGGCAAATTTCAACTGGGTACTGAATTTCTCTCTTTTACGTTTGGTTTGATTATCACCCTCAAACAACACTAAGATACCAATCTTCCTAATTTTGCTAATTTTATGACAAAATTTATTTAGATTCCTCATGTCTAGATGACAAGTTCAACTAATGACAACACAATTTATAAACAAAATCAAATCACAATTTTCTGTGTATAAATTTGCAATCTTTGTTGAAATGAAATTTATAATTAATAACTCTATCATTTGTAATTTTGATGAAATTTTCATCTACTTTAGGGCATATATATTTTAAGTGTCTCCACGTTTTCTTGAGAGCTCGTAACCACTACGCACGTTTTGACAACTTGCTGACAAATTAGACAACTTGGGCATGTTGGGGTACTTTCATTCTGCTTAGTTGCTAATCTTATACTCGCGATTATAGGGACCTGGGATCATATTAAGTAGTATTTTTCTAGAAAAACTACTTTACCGTGCAATAAGGTATAACATAACTGAAAAGAAAGATAAACATTCAAGAGGTGACACACAATTTACTTGGTTTATCTATATGCTATATGCAGAATCTTAACATCTACTACATGTCTGATCGGTATTCTAAATAAATGATTTTCCAAGTAAATTGCGTCTCAATTCTTGACTCTGTTATAGCGTAAGCTTTATTTTCAAGAATAAGATATTTTTTCGCATTGTAAATTAAATTATATCAGCAGAATGCTACACAGTTAACTGTGACAGGAAAATAGCTCCTCGATTATTATTATAGGATCCTGTGTTCAGAATATCTCGACAATTTATAATAACAACTTTGTATACTTGGTAAGGCCTTTATAAAATCGGCCAACAAGCAAAATGAAATAACTCCAACATCAGTTGACAGTTAGTTTTCAAAACACACGTACAGAACCAGAGTTCTCAAAAACTTATTCTCTCGTTTCAAGAAATTGTTAATAAATAATTTCATTATTTATTCCATATAGTATTATTCAAGTCTTAACCATTAATTTAAACCACACACATTTTCCATTTAAATTTGATTCACTGATGTTAATCATCAAATTTGACTTTCCTTAGACATTATGTGTTATTCCTTATGAATTACATCTGAAATAAATTAATGGCGTGTATGTAGTTGTTGATTTTTTGAATGGTGAGACACCTACTGTTCTAAAGTTTCACAGCATCTCTTGAATGTTGAAATTGTTAATATTTTAAATTAAGTTTTGGGAACAGTTGTAAATAACAGTTGCTAGGTTACAACAAGTGTTCTATTGTTTTTTAAATTTGGATTCCCTTAGATACATAATTTATTGCAGTTAATCAAGGCGGAATATTGTAACAATTACATTAATAACGAAATATATATATTTTAGAGCCCTGATTTCAAATAGTGTTAATTAATCATGAAACTCTCGGAAATCAAGCCACATGAAAATTTCCCGTGGGCTTTAATTTTGCTGTTTCAAAATATTACCAATTATATTTAAAGTTCACTTAAATAAAGTTAGGAGATAAGATATATTAACAAAACACCAAAATGTCTTAGAAACTGTAAAAAAGAATCCCGATTTGTATATATATATCAAAAGTTAACCAAAGTTATACAATATTACAGAGTACAGAGAGTATTTAGTGTAAAATATCGTGTTATATATACCGCCCCTTTGGTTGACTGAATCAACGCACTACAACGCCGTATAATCAAATTGAGACATCCCTAATTAAAAATCGCTCCGTTATTTTCCTTCATTCAAAAAAATCTTTGGTCACTGTGTTTTTCATTCTCTTCTGCAATATGATTTATTCAATCAATTTTTGAAGATAATTTTTGCAATACCCTCAAAAATTATTTCTTTTTACAGAATGCAAATTTAAATAAAGTATCTAAGAACTCCATCTACATCCCAACGCATATGGAGAGTTACTACCACGATTTTAACATATTTTTGAAGCAAGTATGGAGCATACAGGTAAAGCAAGTAAATTGTGTCTCACCTCTTGAATGTCTATAAGAGCATAAACTTTCATTTCAATTATGATATACCTTATTACAGATATTTTAGAAGAATACTGCTTAATAGTATACAAGGCTCCACGATGTTTGATTGTATATAATAACTTCTTCCCATAATCGGTATCGCGATTATATGATAACCGAATAAGCAGGACGAAAATACTACAACTTTAGTTCTCGATGATGTTGTCAGTGTTTTGTCAAAACATGCCTACTCCCAAGAAAATATGGAAACACTAAAAATATATATGCACTAAAGTAGAGATGAAAGTTTTAACAAAAGTGCAACAGATAAATCTATTAATTATAAATTTCAACCCAACAAAGATTGCAAATCTTTATTTTCCCAGAAAATTGTGAAATAGTGTGAATTACTATTTCATGATTTGGTTTATAAATTGTGATAACATTATTTGAACTTGTCATCCAGACATGAAAAATCTAAATCATTTGCGACATAAAATTATCGAATATGGAAAGATTGGTATATTAGTGTTGTTTGAGGGTGATAACTAAAGGTGAAGGAGAAAATTTCAGTGCATAGTTGAAATCTGTCGCTCACTTATTCAAGCTGAAAGAATCAACTACGTGAATTTACTGTTTATTTAAAAAGGAGAAATATTTAAACAGTTACAAAAATAGCAACTTACCGTCTGAAGGTTTAGATTACTAGCCCTGAGAGTCACTGAAATCAAATCAGTTGCAGATCCCTCTTTGACATTTATTGCTGCTGAATAGATTGCTGCTAAGAGAAGTTTCAACTATTATAAGGTGAGGAATAGAATTGAAAACAAGATAACTAGCCTGATGTATAAACACATAAATAAAATTTTAATTAATTTGTAATTACAAAATAAAACGAGTGGGTGTGTGATTGAGTGACATTTTACAAACTTTCAAGTTTCAATAGCAACGAATTGTTTGTCAAAAAATAAATTAACATATCAAATTATGTTTCTTTATGGCATATGTCAGAAGTATGTAATTTAGAAAAAAGTTGTCTTCTCTCAAGCAAATTTGATTTGATTCTTACATTGTATTAATATAACACCAAATTGTGGTTCAGTTATATCTTTTCTTATAATTCGTTTTAATCCACGGTCTCAGCAAATTGACAGAGCAAAGGAATATCGTGATGATTTTTCAATTTGTTATAATATTTTTGATGGTAGAACTGTTTCGAATCAATCTCATCCTTGTATTTCAACCTACAGTGGATGATCATAAATGAGATTCCCAAATATTTAAATATAACATAACTTTACAAATAAGACTACTTTGTTTAACTTATGTCGATATTTTAATACTAGTTTGGTGTTATAAAATGGTTTCGACACATTGCCAATTTTTTCAACCTCCAATTATTCAGTGGAAAAATATACAGATATATATATATATATATATATATATATATATCTATATATATATTTATATATATATATATATATATATATATATAGTTATTTATATATATATATATATATAAATATATATATATATATAGTTATTTATATATATATATATATATATATATATATATATATATATATATATATATAGTTATTTAGGCAACACCTTTTCCGTCATAAATTACAGATTAAAATATAAGCAAAAACAACTACAGCACCATTCTAATATTATAATTACTATAAACATGCTTAATTCTCAGATGTTAGATGAGTTGAAACGTATGCCCATACTATGGAAAACTTTCCATAAAATGAAAGTACCTGCTTTAGTCCTCAGCCTTTTTGATAGATTGTGATTTTTTCTTGTACTTTTTTCGGATTTCTTGCATATTTTTTCATATTTCATAGCCTCAGAGAAAATAGCATGCCCTCAATCTCCGGAGATCTATCTTTCAACACTCTAATCCGGAGATTGCATGCTTGCATGATATCCAACCCTGTGAATCCGACAGATACAAGAGACCTTGTCTCTTGGCTGTCTAGACCTCTGCGTCTCTTTGGGACATCTTTTCTTTACCATGTAGCGATTGTTACGTACCTCTTTAGTTTTCCCTTCTATTTTCCTAAACATTTGTGGTTAATTACTCTTAGGCCATGATCTTCGCATCGGTGCCCGGAGAGGCCTCCTTGTTCCAATAAACAAAAATCATAATTTATTCTGAAAACAAATCAATGTGTTGTTTTATGGAGCGTTATTCTGTGTTTAGTTGGGAATTCCTGTAAGTATAATTTAGCCAAAATTATTCCCTAAAAATAACAGTTTGGTACGATCGGTTTCATTTCTAGCACTACTGTACATAAGTATTTCATCTAATTACCATTTTCAATGAGAAAGAACCTGTTTTGTATGTGTAATAGTTTCTGCTCGAAGGACCAATGTTTTGTATGTGCTGGACTAGTAAAACTGCCAAGTTTGTGATTTTTCTCTTTATTTTGCTCGGAGCATCTGAACGTTGTGTGTTGCTCTCGAGCTGACTTAAAAGTAAGTAACTTAAAGCTAATTCACCCTAACTAACTAAGGGGAGGGGGTTTCGCATTAGACGTTGCCAATGTTGACAACATGCCGCCCGCCTTGAAAATACAATTTTCAATAGACAAATAGAATATAATTAATACATTGGAAATCAGAATAGGAGTCATAATAGAAAAGTCAATCACAAGGTAGCGCACACACTTTCGAAATTGCTTGTTTTAGCACACCGGTTGTGCTTTTTACACTCACTACACGCACTTCTCCATCTTCACCAGGATGTAACTCAAGAATGCGTCCCATACGCCACTGTAGAGGGGGCAGTTGATCGTCCTTAATGATGACAAGATGTCCTGGTTTGAGGATGTGTTGACCCGCTTGTTTCCATTTCAACCTGGCTTGGAGTTCGGACACGTACTCTTTTTGCCAACGTTGCCAAAAGTGGTGTTTCAGTTGATCCAGTCGTTGGTAATTATTGAGTCGGTTGACAGGAATGTGGGAAAGGACAGGTTCAGGAATTGAAGTTAAACATTTGCCAATTAGAAAATGACCCGGCGTTAACGGAGATAAATCATCTGGATTTGTTGATAATGGACTTATTGGACGCGAGTTGAAAACTGCTTCAATCTGTGACATTACCGTATAAAACTCTTCAAACGTAAACTTATCATTGCCTAATATTCGCCTCAAGTGATGTTTAAAGCTTTTAACACCAGCTTCCCATATACCTCCAAAATTAGGTGATCGCACAGGAATGAAATGCCACGTAATACCTTCTTTATTCAAGAATTGATCAATATTATCTACGTTAGTGTCAACAAACAGAAATTCTTCTTTCAATGCGGAGTCTGCACCAACAAAGGTGGTGGCATTGTCGGAATATATGTTGGAGGGCAAACCTCGTCTAGCGATGAACCTCTTTAACATTTGTAAAAATTCCTCTGTGCTCAAATTAGTTAATAATTCTAAATGGATAGCCTTTGAAGCCATGCAAACGAAGACACAAACATAAGCCTTTATGATTTTTGCACCTCTTGTTATTCTATCTTTCAACAAAAATGGTCCTGCGTAATCCAAACCAACGTTTGTGAAAGGATTGAACTGATTAACGCGGCATTCAGGCAGATTACTCATCAAATATTCCGTATTCGTTGGCTTAGCCTTAAAACATCGAATACATTTCCGAATTATTCCTCGACATACGGTGCGACCTGAGATTGGCCAATAATTATCCCGTACGGAATATAATAATTGTTGAGGTCCGCAATGTAACAGTCTGACATGCTCATTTCTGAGGACCAATTCTGTTAAAACATGACTCTTTGGTAAGATGACAGGATGTTTTTTGTTAAAATTATAATCACCGTTAACTAATCGACCACCCACACGTATTAAATTGTCGTTATCAATAAACGGATTTAAAGACAATAGTCTGCTTTTTTTATTAATTGGCCTTTTATTTACCAAATCATTATACTCAGTAACAAATGTAGTTTGTTGCATTACACGTAGCAAAACTACCATAGAATTTTTTAATTCGGTACAGCTCAGAGGGCCAGATAGTTTTTTTTTCTTTACAATTTGAAATAAATCTTAACATGTATGCAACAACGCGCTTTAATTTTGTTATCGACGAATATCGTATGAAGATGGATTCGTCTGTAATGGTTGTTTGCAAACAAACAGTTTTTTGCTCTGGAATTATATTCGGTTCAGATTCCGTAAATTCTGGCCATTCTGACTTATCTTTAATGAGCCACTGTGGGCCATTTGACCAAAACGTGGAGGTTTTTAAAACATCTGCATTCGTACCTCGTGATAATAAATCTGCAGGATTTGACTGAGATTACATGATTCCATTGTTCTTGTTTTGTAAGTGACTGAATCACACCCACGCGATTTGCAACAAAGGTTTTCCAACGCGATGGACAACCTCGTATCCAACAAAGAACAATCGTGGAATCTGACCAAAATAATTGTGCTTGAATGTTGAGTCTGATTGATCGTCGTACCTTGTCTGTTAATTTTGCGAGTAATGTTGCAGCGCATAATTCAAGCCTTGACAATGATACCTGTTTAATTGGCGCAACCTTTGATTTGGAACAAAGCATTTGAACAAAGTACTGATTTTTAACCTTACATCGTAGGTAAATACAGGCACCGTAAGCCGCTTCAGACGCGTCTGCAAAACCGTGGAGCTCACATTCCTCGTACTCTGGCTTCAACACAAACCGATCAATCTTCAAGTTATTCAAATTTTGAATATTATTTACAAATTCTGACCATAGACTGGATAAATGAACAGATATGGGATCATACCAATCTAGTTTTTGTAACCACAATTTTTGAATAAGGATTTTTCCCAAAATTGTGACAGGTGCAATCAATCCCAAAGGATCAAATATTTGACCTATTGTTGACAAAATGAAACGTTTGGTTGGAAATTGTTGAGAATATTTAAGCTGACTTGTTTCAAATTGAATAATGTCGTTACAAGCATTCCATAGTATACCAAGCGTCTTATTATTGTCATTTGGTCCCAAATGAATTAATCCAACATTTAAATTGTTATTTACTTGAAATTTAGATAACAATTCTGAATCATTACACAACCATTTGCGCAGTTCGAACTTGCCCCGTTGTAAGATGTTTGACAGTTCTCGCTGAATGCGCAGTAACTCTGCCTTTGAATTAGCACCCGTAATCACATCGTCTACATAGAAATCATTCTCAATGATCCTGCTAATTTCGGGAAACTCTGTTGAGTGATCCATAGCTAATTGTTTCAAACATCTAACACTTAAGAATGGTGCTGATGCTGCGCCGTAAGTTACGGTTGCCAGCTCATAGGTTTGTATTGCTTCATTTTTGTTGAATCTCCAAAATATTCTTTGCATGCATCGTTCATCAAAATGAACCAGAACTTGACGATACATTTTTGATATATCTCCTGTGAGAACATATTGTTTAATTCGGAATCTAAATAGTATGGAAAACAACTCATTTTGTATGGTCGGGCCGCTGCATTGAACATCATTTAGCGAAAGACCGCTACTTGTCTTGGCCGACGCATCAAATACAACACGTATTTTTGTTGTCAAACTTGATTCTTTTAAACCCGCATGATGAGGTAAATAATATTGAGTACCAATCTTCTCATCACCTACATCCTCGACTTGTTTCATGTGTCCTAGGTCGATATATTCTTGCATGAATTCATCGTAAGTTTGTTTTAAATGGCTATTTTTCGCTAATTTTCTTTCTAGCGACTGAAATCTATTTAATGCTCCTTGCCTTGATTCGCCTAGCTGACCTTTTTTGTCGTTAAACGGAATTCGTACAATGAAATATGTCGGCACCCAATAGGATGTCGATATCATTGCATATATTGAAAGTAGGATCTGCCAAAGTAATACGACTTGGAAGTGTAAAGTTATATTTTGGCATTGTAGTGGAAGGTATGGGTTCTGTGATCTTATTCATAATTAAACATGAAACGCATGTTTTGAATGAACCTTAAACAGAAGAAATGTCGAGTATTGTTTGATATTGAATCTCCGATATAGTTTGACCAACACCAGAAATTTTAAATTGGGTTTTGTGTTTATTTAAATTTAACATTTTAACAGCCCTTTCAGTCACAAATGAACTTTGGGACCCGCTGTCAAGTAGTGCACGTAGAACTTGATTGTTGCCTTGTGCATCTGTTACATGAATTAAGACTGTTGACAAGTAGACTTGCCTTTGTTCATTTGCCACCGAGTGATTGACAATGGTAACTGGAATGACTTAAATGCATCGCGAAATTCTAGCCAACCGTCATAGTGGCCCTTAAAACAAGGTAGATTTATTGTAGGCAATTTTATACCTGTAATTGGATTGCTCGCGACTGTATCTGATGATGACGTATTCGATTGTGTTTGATTATTTATGGTATAATCGTTGATTAATCTAGTAATATTTGTTGTAACGTCATAGAATGAATCTTCAAACTCCGCCAATTCAGAACTATCCTCATTATCTTCGAGGTAGTATATTTCTGTACAAATGGAAGAAAATTCATCTAATGTACACGAATGTTTTTCCAAACGAATTCTTAATTGTGCTATTAATTCGTCATTAATGATTGCGGTGTCTATAGAGTTTACGTAATTTTGCAACCTGGTCAGCTTGCCTTTGATTGTACGACGTTTACATTGTAATTTCTTAATGCTTTCAGTAGACATTGTGATCGTTTTGTTTTTCAAATGTAAAGAATTTTTTAAATTGGCAAATGTGCATGCAGGTAGTAGATGGGAAACAAAGACTCAAGTGGTTGTAGACACGTGTTACGCAGGCCTTTCGACTTGAAACCAATGGTTGTGGACACGTGCAATGCAGGCCCTTTTGACTTGAAACCCTGGTATGTTTTTGAAATGACCTTGATGTTGCTATGGTTGTTGATTAGACTTCCTTTTGCTGGAATTCTTCTGGAATCGATGCCAAATCCAAACTTGACTTGCCTGCACTGGTTATTTCAACTGGAACCGTTGCCAATTGAACACTAATTGCTGTTTTCGGTACGACGGAACTTATCGTCACGTATTCTTCTGTGTGTTGAACAGGTGTTTTCCGTTCGCCCTTGCTTCTTGCTAATCTTGTACACGTAAATCCGGCTCGAAGGACCAATGTTTTGTATGTGTAATAGTTTCTGCTCGAAGGACCAATGTTTTGTATGTTTTGTAGTCAGTAAAACTGCCAAGTTTGTGATTTTTCTGTTTATATTGCTCAGAGCATCTGAACGTTGTGTGTTGCTCCCGAGCTGACTTAAAAGTAAGTAACTTAAAGCTAATCCACCCTAACTAACTAAGGGGAGGGTGTTGCGCAATAGACGTTGCCAATGTTGACAAATGCTCTAACAGAACCTCATTAATAAAGAGAGAATATTTAACTATTAATTTCCTGTGGCATAGACAACTACAGTACTTACATTGCAAAGGCGTACAGGATTTGTACAGAAAGCGACTGGTACACGGTAATAAATTGGATAATGATAAATTACCCATGTGGTGTGACAATGTCAACGAGGTAAGCAAGCAAGGAAACCCTTTACTGACAGAGAAGGAAGAAGTAAGTAGTTACTGAATATTGTTCATTCAGATATCTGCGGACCAATGCGAGTCAGATTCAGCGGTGGATCAAGATATCTTCTTACATCAATAGATGATTATAATAGGTGGTTCCAGGTATTTTCCTTAAGTCAAAGAGAGAAGTTTTTGAAAAATTTAAGGAGTACAAAAGAGCTCTCAAAAAACTAACTGGTAATGAAATTAAAAGAGAATTAGCTGAGAAATTGAAGATCAAAGATTGCTAGGTTTTTCTTTAGAATAGAAATTAACCAAAGTAAGAAAGGAGTAACACTTGAACAAAAAAAATATGTTTTAGAGAAATTCAGAATGGTGGATTGCAATCCAATTAAAACACTGTATGACTGCAACTCAAAATTTAACAGAGATTTAAAACCATTCAAAGACCTCACACGATACAGAGAATTAATTGGTACTCTAATGTACTCTAATGTAACCGGCTTTACAATAATTAGCTGTGTCGTTGGATGTGGTACCGCCTTCCTTTCTGCCAATAAAACCTGGATTTGAGCCTCCTTTTCCTTTTCTTATTTCACTGTTCTTGTCTTTTAATAGGAACTTATAGGGTCACTAAATAAAAACGAAAATGTCACCACCAACATTTTTCCGCAGTTGCTACCGAAACTTGGTTAAATGACGATCGTTACCTCTGCCATTGATAACTATAGAAAAGTCTCTTATTGTTGGCGACTTTTGTCAATTATTCAAAGTGTGGGCAAGGTAGCAACCAGGGAATATTGTTGATAGTAACAATTTTTGTTTGAGTTGTTCGTCCTTCTTCTGTCTGAATTTAGTTATAAAAGTTACCATAATCGAAAGAGAAGAGTTGTTAATTTGGCTTGTAACCTCGGTTACTAAACCAATAAACTATGTGTAGGGTCCGGAAAAAAGAAAAGCTAAGTGAAGGTGAGATACAGAGAGTGAAAGAGTGCTTACACAGCTTTGTCGTCTAAACTAGGGATGCTATCGGTAAACTCTGATGGTACCCCTACTCCTATCGCTAATCCCAAATCTTTGTCCCAACTAGCCACCCCTACTCCTGCAAAGTCTCCCAGCTCCAAAACTCAGAAAACTTCTTGGAACTCGGTCACCCCCAAGGAGGTGATGTCGAAATTTTGTAACTACGACGCACCCCACCATTTATGGTTCAGTGTTGAAATTTATGTATATTGAATTGTATTAAAGTATTTTAGACCAAGTACCCTAAGAATTAGAAGAGCCTTCTCATAGAAAATAAACTCCTTGTTATTAAAGTAATTATTTAACGTTTCTAATTGAATGGAATTATTTGGTAGCACTAATGGCTAGTCGTCTCAGTCTCAGTTTCGGCTCGTATTTTTTGACAACTCGCATCTTGACAACTGATCTTTGTGTAATTTTGTTTTGTTTGGTGTCCGATCTTATAATGCTCTTTGGCGAATTACAGAAAGAGGATATTTCAGTCTGCCAAAATGTGCGAAAAATGGGATCATATAAATATTAATCAAGGAGATGACCCAGCTTACAAATTCCGATAATATGCATTCCTCAGTTAATTTAATGCTGTCTTGTTAACCCAAAGTAGTTTACCTGAAACATTATTCTCAATTTACAGCGCAATATAGCTTAGGCTATTATAAAGAATGAAAAATTATAACACAACTTAAAACAAATAATGTTTCATTTTCTCTTGGGAATCCAATTGTGACTGATGCGATGACCTGTAGGAGTGTACTGAAACTACACATAAACTGTTAAAATTGTAATTTGAATTGTGCGCCTGTAGACAGTTAAGTTGTAATTTTAACACTAAATTCTTAAATATAAGTTTTTCTCCTGAAATAATAAATTCTTTTAAGAGAAATTAACAGGTTATGGAGCCAGAAAAGCCCAGGGAAGCCCAGAAAGGCTTACTTACTGAGAAAAGTAATGAAGTTGACCTAAAACGTCAATACGACAATTGAAAAGTGTTTTCTCGTAACATCTGGAATAAGGGTTCTTAAATTGTCAGCAAACAATCAATTGGCATTAATTGAAAAGTTAACCGGCCGAGATAATTACGTAACATGGCGATTTGCTCTAAAAACTTACCTACACCAAGAGGAGTTGTGGAACTGCATAGACCCCACCACATGTGTCATTGTGGACACAAAACGAGACACAAAGGCAAAAACTAAGATAAATTTACTAGTTGACTAAATAAATTACGTGCACATGCAAGAGAGTAGTACTGCAAAAGAAGTATGGGATACGTTTTCATAAGTATTTGATGACTCTTTGTTGACACGCTGTGATGGGCTGCTGCGTGATCTCTATAATACTTCACTTACTGTATGTCAAAACGTAGAGAAATATGTGAGCAAAATTATGTGTACTGCTCACAAGCTCAGAAACATCGGTTTCGCAGTTGACGATGAATGGCTAGTTACATTACTACTCTCCGGTCTACCAGAGTCCTCCTATCAACCTATGATTATTGCTATTGAAAGCTCCGGCATGAAGATAACTTCAATTTCTGTGAAATCAAAACTATCACAAGATGTTAAACAACCTGAAAGTGACTCAACAGTATTCTCAGTCAACAATACCAACCACAAGAAACAAAGTAAGTAAGGGTGCTACACTTGTAATAAGTAAGGTCATAAAAGTCCTCAAATGCAAATCCAGGACCAAGGATCATCAATAAAAGAAGAAATGGAAGAAACAAATCAAATTTACTTGAAAGAAGACAACTTTTTTCTAAATTACATATTTCGAATAAGGTTCAATTGGACATTGGATGTTTTGTTTATATTTTAAGGTCTGGCATATGTCACAAGGAATCGTAATCTTAGCAACATAAATGTTATTTTCTTTTATTTGATAAACAAAATTCCTTCGTTGCTATTGAAACTTGAAAGTTCGTAAAATGTCACTCAGTCCAACACCCACTCCCAAATGTTCGTTTAGTTTTGTAATTACTAATTAATTAAAATTTTATTTATGTGTATATACATCTAGTTATCCTGTTTTCAATTTCATTCAATAAATGCCTGTATAAACAGCATCAACCTGTAAATGATTATCAAGAGCACCAACTGTCGAGAGGTTATAAATAAGAAGGTTGGTCGCAGAAGATTTACATTTGAAAAATTCATGTTGACTCTCATTTATAATATTTTGGAACTATGGCATAATTATTTTGGAAATGATTTTTTTGGACAATCTTGGTAAACAACAAGTAAACTATCTCTATCCTTTAAGGTAGGTATAACAAATGATTTTTTACGTACGTTAGGAAATAAAGTAGATTTTAAAATCATATTAAATTTCATTGTTAGAGGCTTTGTTAATGAGAATCCACAATTCGTTCAATACTGTAGAAGGAATATCAGAAGGACCTCTATTACTAGATAAATCAAGACTTCTGAGTTCATTGAAAACATCAATCTGGACAAAATTATAATTACGTTTTGAATATAAACAAAAATATTAGATTTGTGTCTGCATTGAAGGCTAAAAAGTGAAACAAACAGCTAACGAAGTGTAAATACTTATTTCTTTTGTTGTTTTTGTCTTTCAATGACGAAATTGTAAGAAGTTACCAAATAATTGTTCAAGATCAGTTTCAACAGCAATGAAGGCGAAATTTTATATATTTTCTTTGATAAGATAATAATAAAACTTAAACATCTTTTTTAGCTGCTTATTTTCAATATTGTTAAACTTATAAATTCACATCACATAATTAGGACCTTCCTACTTTCCGCATATTTTGGCAAATTGAAATAACCTCTCTCAGTAATTCGCCAAAGAGCATTATATTATTGGACACCAAACGAAACGAAATTACACAAAGATCAGTTGCCAACATTGTCAATGAGCTGTCAAAAAATATTAACCGAAACTGATATCTGAGACGGCTTATCATTAGCGCTGTTTTCTCCCAAACCAATTTAAAAGTTTCTTCTCTATGAGAAGTCTCTTCCAATTCTTAGTGTACTTGGTCTAAAATACTTTAATACAATTCCATATACATAAATTTGAACACTGAACCATAACTGGTGCATTGTAGTTAGACAATTTCGACATCACCTCCTTGGGGGTGACCGAGTTCCTGAGTTTTGGAGCTGGAAGACTTTGCAGGAGTGGGGGTGGCTGGTTGGGATAAAGATTTGGGATTAGCGTTAACAACTCTTCTCTTTCGATTATGGTATCTATTATAACTAAATTCAGACAGAGGAAGGACGAACAACTCAAACAAAAATTGTTACTATCAACAATATTCCCTGGTTGCACTTTGAACAATTGACAAAAGTCGCTAACAATAAGAGACCTTTCTGTCGTTACCAATGGCAGCGGTAACAATCGTCATTTATCCAAATTTGAGTGGCAACTACGGAAAAGAGTTTGTTAAGGAATGAAATTGCACATTGATACTTGGAACCCCTCTGTATAGATGCCCTAACGCAAGCGTCATGCTACGCAGGGTTTTTAGTTCTTAGTTTTTAGTCTTTGACGTTTCTAGCCGAGTGCACACTTTGTAATAATATAATAAACGTTTAGTGTTCTTGTAACATCGACTTTTAATCTCATCACACTCACACCTCAGTTTTCAAAAGTGTTTGTAGTGATATTTTTGTTTTTATTTAGTGTCCCTTTTTGTCTGAATTTAGTTAGTTACCAAATTCAGACAAATGAAAAATTTGTTTACTTGTCTGGTAACCTTGGTTACCAATTCAAGAAACAACTGAATTAAATTTTTGTTTTCGTACTATAAACAGTTTAATAACCGAATTAGCGATAATGAAATGGGAAAACAGCAAGTGTGCCTGCAAAAGTCGAGTGGTTCCGAATCCTATTGAAACCGGACGGCACGTCGCCAGTTCCGTTCTACAAGAAGTTCCTACTAAGAGACAAAAACTTTGAAAGATGGAAAGGAAAAGGCGGTTCAAATCCAGGTTCTATTGGCAGAAAGAAAGGTCAACCGCCCGGTAAACCCTGAGCACGACTCCGTTCCAAGTTCCGAAAGAGTTAACTATCTCAAGTAAGTAACAACAGCAAAATTCGGCAAAGCGCCACACCGACATCAGATCCCCAAATGGAGTTAGACATAACGTTCGTACTTCTGTTTGAATTTAGTTATAAGAGTTGCCATATTCAGACAAAAGAGAAGAGTTATTAATTTGGCTGGTAACCTCGGTTACTAAACCAATAAACCATGTGTAGAGTCCACGAAAAAGATAAGCCAAGAGGTACCCGAAAACTAGACGTTAAGATTAAAATCTCGGAACTAGAGGGTGAATTACAACGAATGAAAGTAAGTAATGCAGTAAGCTGTCTGCCTATGGAGGTGTTCTCGAAATCCTGACGACGCACCCCTGTGCTCACCGAAAGGACACGGAAGCACTGGAAGTATTTGTTTCCATTAAGGTCAAAACACAAAAGTTAATAGTTAGAACATGCCTGCTTACAAGGCGACGTGGAATGATAATGCAAGGTACTCAGTAAAACGCTTATTGACTATCTTACAACATTGGTGGGCTGTATACAACTAACTCTGCTCTTACAATTTAACTCTGTTTCTATAACTACGCTCTTCTATTGTTTTTATTCTCCGTTGTCATCACAACCGTTATACACGATGTCTAGATATTCTAACATAACTTGCCTCGAGTGAATTGGACCAATGATGAGTAAGTATAGTGTTTGCATGAGTACTGAGGTTTACACTTTAAACTATCAATTATCATTGGTTGATTGTGTCTTATGAAATTTTATACAATATGTTCCTATTTTATCTACATTTTAAAAAATTAAGACTAAGTTTCCTAAGTTGTTCTCTAAAGAGCTTATAAAATTAACTATTCGTTATTCATTTGTAGACATTTGAATTCCGTTCCCATAAACAAATTTCAATTTTGTTCATAAAATCAGGTAGACCAAAAAGTTTTCTTTACTTGTTTACCTCCAAACTTTAATCAGTTCAAACACTTCATACGAACCACATTTCTCTGAAGTTGCTCCTACGCTTCAATTCAAAATTATTACTTAAATATTCTCGCTTTTATTAATGAGTCCCTGCCTCATTGGAAATGATAATCGGAAGAAATACTTGTGTATAGTAATGCTAGAAATGAAACATATCGTATCAAACTGTTATTTTTAGGTAATATTTTTGTCTAAATTCATTAATTTACTTACAGGAATCCCAACTAAACAAAGAATAAGAACTTTCATGTATATGACGCTCCTTAAAACAGCACATTAATACCTAATTAATTTGTTTTCAGAATAAATTAAGATTGAAATCTTAAAGTACGATGCAAAAAGCAAATGGTGTAAAGATTCTAGTGGCCCAAGAATTGGATTTAAATGTAAGTATAATTTTCAACTGTATTCAAGATTTTTATAATTAATGACATATTTTATGTTAAAACACACAATTAAATTATATAATTTAAATGAAAAACAAATAAAATTGGTATATATAATAAAATTAATCTTTAATATTAATTTTATATATCTTTTTTAAAGTATTTCGACGATTCGTTGGGCACGACGAGTTACGTTCACATGGAAAGGCTGATTACCATCATATAAATGAAGATGAAATGAGCCACGACAAAACCTGACGACATCGGCAAATATTTTCTCTGAGGCTATGAAATATGAATAAAAATCCAAGATATCCGAAAAAAGTACAAAAAAAAATCACAATAAAGAAGAAAACATCATTACCAAGAAACCGTATTCAAAAGTTCTACCAAAAAGACTGAGCACTGGAATGTTTCCGTTGGAGTTCCACATATCTATCTCTGTATATAGCAAGTACTTTCATTTTATGGAAATGTTTCTATAGTGTAGATCTAGGTTTCAACTCATCTATCATCTGAGAATGAAGCTTGTTTATAGCAATTATAATTTTAGATTAGTGCCGAAGTAATTTTTCCTTAAATTTTAATCTGTAATCACTAAATGTGTTTCCTAACAAAATATGTTCCATATAACTCAGTACCTTCACTGAATAGCTGAAGGTTAAAAAAATCGACAATGGGTCGAAACCATTTATTAACAATCAAACTTATATTAAATTAACCACATAACTTAAAGGTACACAAAGTAGTTTTATTTGGAAAGTTATATTATATATAAATATTTGGGAAATCACATTTATAGTCATTTAGTGTGGGTTGAAATATAAGGATGAATTTGATTCGGAACAGTTCTACCATTTAGTATAACTCATCTCATCTCGATATTTCTTAGCTCTGTCAATTTGTTGACACTGTGGATTCAAACGAATAGAATTATACCAAAAAATATAACTGAACCACAACTTGATGTAATATTAATACAATGCAAGATCAAATCAAATTTACTTGAAAGACGACATCCCTCACCTCTCTTAGCAACAAAGTATATATCGGCATTTAAGTATAAAGTTAACAATGTTAACAAAAGCAATTTCTATTCACATGTTAATTATCTGCAGAATAACAAACAGTATTTCTTTGATTCAAAATAAATGTCGACGAGAGATCTGCAACTGATTTGATTTCAGTGACTCGTAATCGAAACCTTCAGAGAGTAGGTGGCTATTATTGTAAATGTTTAATTATTTCACCTTTTTAAATCAAAAGTTAATTCACGTAGTTGATTCTTTAAGCAAGAATTAGTGAGCGGCAAATTTCAGCTAGGTACTGAATTTTTTCTATCACGTTTGGTTGGATTATTACCCTCAAATAACACTAAGATACCAATCTTTCCAAATTTGCTAATTTTATGTCAAAATTTAATTAGATTCCTCATCTCTAGATGACAACTTCAAATAATATCAACACATTTTATTTACAAAATCATGAAAAAGTGATTTCCACTTTACAATTTTCTGATTTGCAATCTTTGTTCAGATGAAATTTATAATTAATAGCTGTATCATTTGTAATTTTGTTGAAATTTTCATCTACGTTTGTGCATATATATTTTAAGTGTCTCCACGTTTTCTTGAGAGCTGACAAATTGGACAACTTGGCCTTAGTTGCTGATTTATAATCGCGATTATAGGAACCTGGGATCCTATTAAGTAGTATTTTTCTAAAAAATCTTTATAAACATTCAAGAGG
Source organism: Aethina tumida (assembly GCF_024364675.1). Classification (NCBI taxonomy): domain Eukaryota; kingdom Metazoa; phylum Arthropoda; class Insecta; order Coleoptera; family Nitidulidae; genus Aethina; species Aethina tumida. The sequence goes on from NC_065435.1 coordinate 26,878,162, forward strand.
TGAAACACAATTTACTTTACCTACATGCTCCATACTTGCTTTAAAATAAAGTTCAAATCGTGGTGGTGAATCAAAACTTGAAGATTGTGATGCACAATATAAATTGAACTTTGCGAATGTTATTTGATGGGATAAGAACCCTTTAGAAGATAAATAAAAGTTGCTCAAGTTTTTTGTGCTCTTCGCAATAACTAAATGAACAAGTTTAGAAGGAAAATTAACCAAAGAAGTTTTGTACATAATCTGGGTTCATTAGCAACGAAGGCAGTTTGTTTATCAAACAAAAGAAACACATTCAATATTCATACATTCTTCCTTTCTATTTACCTGGAAGAATATCACCATCTAACACATGTCTGATCGGTATTCCAAATAAATGCTTTTCTAAGAAAATTGTGTCTCAATTCTTGACTCTGTTATAGCGTAAGCTTTATTTTCAATTATAAGATGTTTTTTCGCATTGTAAATTAAATTGTATCAGAAGAATGTTTCTCTGTTAACTGTCACAGGAGGATAGCTCCTCCATTATTATTATAGAATCCTGTGTTCAGAATATCTCGACAATTTAGAATATCATCTTTCTATATTTGGTATCGCCAATATAAAATCGACCAACAAGCAAAATGAAATAACTGAAATATCAGTTGTCAGTCAGTTGTCAAAACAAACGTACAGGTCCAGAGTTCTCTTGTTTTTATTGGGTCAAAGAGGGGAAAATATACAAGACGCATTCTGTTGGATGTCGAAGGCAGTGTCGGACTAACCGACTAAAAACCCCTCTCCGGGCATCGATCCGAAGATCATGGCCTAAGAGTATAACCATATAGGTTTAGGAAAATTGAGAGAAGGAAAAAATTAAAGAGGTTTGCAGCTAACCGCCACATACTAAAGAAAAGATGTCCCAAAGAGACGCAGAGGTCTAGACAGCCAAGAGACAAGGTCTCTTGCATCTGTCAGATTCACAGGGTTGGATGTCATGCAAGCATGCAATCTCCGGATTAGAGTGTTGAAAGATAGATCTCCAGAGATTGAGGGCATGTTTGCGCCGCAGCTCCAAAAGAGAGGAAATGTTGTATTCGAAACAGACTTGTCTGTTACGAATATAGTATGGGACACCAAGGGCCGACCTCACTAGCCACATGTAGGTCCCTTGCAGGGACCTAATGAGCCAAGGGGCGGCGGTGCCCCATATAGGAAAAGCATAAGTGAAAAGAGAGTGGACTGTCGCGTTAAAAACACGCAGCTTAACTAAAGAGGAAAGACGTTTAGAAAGGAAGAAAGATTTAAAAGCAACAAAGGCTGCTAGAGCATTCCACTTTACCAAAGCGACCTGGCGAGAGAAACTGAGTTTCTTGTCAAGTATGACACCCAGGTACTTGGCGCTGGGACTCCACTCAACTTGGTGATCATTGATAAGGAATTTAGGTGGCAACCTTCGTCGATTTGAGAAGAAGATAGCTTCGTATTTAGAACGATTGATCTCCAATCTCCATCGAGAGTACCAACAGAGCAGTTTAGGCAGGAAGTTCCTAATATGGATCTCCGCATAAACTATACATCTGTGGGAGCTAATTAAGGCAACGTCATCGGCATACATTGCTATAGTAACTCTAGGACAAGATGGTATGTCGCTACAATAGAGATTGAAGAGAGTAGGAGATAGTTTGGAGCCTTGCGGGACACCAGCGGTAATAGTTCTCGAAGAAGAGAACTCGCTTCCAACCCTGGAACGAAAGGAGCGGTTGGAAAGGAAAGAGCGGATAGTGCCGATCAGATAAGAAGGAAAATTTAACGAAGCCAGTTTGTGTATTAGACCAGCGTGCCAAACCCTGTCAAATGCCTGCTTGACATCAAGGAGCAACATGGTACCATGCTGCCCCTTGTTACGCCTTCCAGCCATGTCCTCGGTCACTCGCAAAATCTGATGACCGGTACCATGGCCTCGACAAAATCCAAACTGAGCGTTCGGCAGGATGTGCTGGTCAGCCATAAATTCCTCAAGCCGAGTCCGAATAACCTGCTCCGCCACTTTGCTTAGCGAAGAAAGGAGGCTAATGGGACGATAACTGCTAGCAAGGTGGGCAGGTTTGTTGGGTTTTAAAATGGACACTACCATCGCCACTTTCCATGCCGACGGGAAGTAGTGGAGACGGAGCATCGCATTTATAATGTTAGTAAGCATTACCACCTGAATGGTAGCAAGCTTCTTAAGGGCCACGTTGGGGATGGTGTCTGGGCCGGGACTTTTCCGGTTATTGAGGGCTTTAAGGATACCTCTGACTTCGCTGGGAGAAGTAGGAAGAATGTCACTATCAGGTTTTGGGAAAGTCATAGAGTCCACCTGACGGCTGATGGAGTTGTGCTCTACAACAAACCCAGGAAGACTGGCGTTTGGAGAGCATTCCCGCTCAAGGGAGTCTGCAAACACCTCCGCTTTATCCTTGTCCAGGACGACTTTGATGCCATCATGAACAAGGAGCGGATAGCGCATACGCCTCCCTCGGATAGACCTTATGACTTTCCAGGTCCGACGAGGATGGAGTTCCGCCTCTGCTATGAACTCCTGGAACGAGGAGCTCCGGAGTTCAAGCAGGCAGACCCGGACCTCACGGCTCAGGGCGTTGTACCGGGCCTTGATGAAGGGGTCCCGAGTACGCTGCCAAAGTTTCCTGCTACGGTTTTTCTTCCTGATGAGGGTGACAACCTCGCCAGGAAGACTATGCTGCTTGCAGATGTTAGGGCAAGCATGCGTCGACCGTTCTAAGGCTGTCAGGATGTCATTTGACAGCCTATCCACTTCACCGTCTATATCCCTTTTAGAGTTCAAAATCCTGCACCGCAAATCGGTGGTTTCCATTAAATAACGGAATTGCAACCAGTTGGTTTTTCTCTTACGAGGCTCCCACTGGCAACAATTCTCGTTAAGTGCCAGGGAGATCGGGTTGTCGTCCGAAGACAACACCTGGTGGTTAATGACCTCCGGCACCTCTGTGATGTTTTTGCAGAGGAAAATGGAAACGATATCAGGTTGGCATGAGGGACTATCAGGGAAGTGGTTAGGCGTCTCGGTGGTTTCCACCGAGAACCGGTAGTCCAGTGACGCCCGCAGCAGGAAACCGCCGTTGGTGTTAGATTTTACACAACCCCACGCTGTGTGCTTACTGTTGAAGTCCCCAGCAATGACTGTACGACAGTTGGGATGCAGGATGGACGGGAGATTGAGTCAGGAAACTCTCTCAGTCGGTCGAACATAAGCCGAGACAATCCTAAGCGGACCACTTTCTAGGGCGAGTTCGACTCCAATCGACTCGCCCAGAAAGAGGGACGTATCGATCCTCTGGTGCCTGTTGGAGTTCCGGATCAGAATGCCAACCCCTCCACCTGCTCCAGAAAAACGATCAGCCCGGAGGATAGAGTATCCTGGGATAAAGAATCCCATGTCCGGTTTTAGGAATGTCTCCTGCAGACAAACGACATCGGCTTCAGAGTCTCTCAAAAACTTATTCCATATGGTATTACTCAAGCCTTAACCATTATGTTAAACCCTACACATTTTCCATTTAAAATCAATCCATTGATGTTAATCATCAAATTTGACTCTTTTAAGAAATTATGTGTTATGAATTACATCTGAAATAAATTGATGGCGTGTATGTAGTTGTTGAGTTTTTGAATGATGAGATACCTAGTGTTCTCAAGTTTCACTGCATCTCTTGAATGTTGAAATTGTTAATATTTCAAATTAAGTTGTAGGAACAATTGTAAATAACAGTTACTAATTTACAATAAGTGTTGTATTGTTTTTTAAAATTGAATTCCCTTAGGTACATAATTTATTGCAGTTAATCAATCATATTGGAACAGTTACACTAATAACAAAATATATCTATTTTAGAGCTCTGATTTCAAATAGTGTTAATTAGTCATGAAATTCTCGAAACAAGTCACATGAAAAATTCCCGTGGGCTTTAATTTTGCTGAATCAAAATATCACCAATCATATTAAAATTCATTTAAGTAAACTTAGGCATATGATATATTATCAAAACACCAAGATGTCTTAGAAACTGTAAAAAAGAATTCCGATTTGTATATATATCAAAGGTTAATCAAAGTTATACTATATTACATAGTACAGAGAGTATTTCGTGTACAATATCGTGTTATATATACCGCCCCTTTGGTTGACTGAATCAATGCACTACAACGCCGTATAATCAAATTGAGTCATCCTTAATTAAAAATCGCTCCGTTATTTTCCTTCTTTCAAAAAAACCTTTGGTCACTGTGTTTTTCAGTCTCTTCCACAATATGATATATTCAATCAATTTTTGAAGATAATTTTTGCAATACCCTCAAAAATTATTTCTTTTTACAGATGGCAAATATAAATAAAGCATCCTAAGAACTCCATCTACATCCCAACGCATATGGAGAGTTACTACCACGATTTTAACATATTTTTAAAGCAAGTATGGAGCATATAGGTAAAGCAAGTAAATTGTGTCTCACTTCTTGAATGTCTATAGGAGCATAAACTTTCTTTTCAATTATGATATTATTATTATTATTATTACAGATATTTTAGAAGAATACTGCTTAATAGGATACAAGGGTCCGCGATGTTTGGTAGTATAAAATACCTTCATTCTATGGTCAGTATCGCGAATAAGCAGAACGAAAATACTCCATCTTTAGTTCTCGATGTTGTCAGTGTGTTGTCAAAACACGCATACTGTCAAGAAAATATGGAGACACCAAAAATATATATGCACCAAAGTAGATGAAAATTTTAGCAGAACTGCAAATGATAAAGCCATTAATTATAAGTTTCAACCGAACAAAGATTGCAAATCAATATTTACGCAGAAAATTGTAAAATAGAAATTACTATTTTACGATTTGGTTTATAAGTTGTGTTGATATTATTTGAATTTGTCATCCAGACATGAGGAATCTAAATAATTTGCGATATAAAATTATCAAATATGGAAAGATTAGTATATCAATTGTGGGTGATAACCAATGTTGAAAAAGAAAATTTCAGTGTTCAAGTTGAGAGAATCACCTACGTGAATTTACTGTTGATTTAAAAAGGTGAAATATTTAAACAGTTACAAAAATAGCAACTTACTGTCTGAAGGTTTAGATTACGTGTCCTGAAAGTCACTGAAATCAAATCAGTTGCAGATCTCTCGTCTACATTTATTTCAAGTTTCAATAGCAACCAATTGTTTGTCAAAAAAAAACATTTATGTTGCTAAGATTACGTTTCCTTATGACATATGTCAGAAGTATTTAATTTAGAAAAAAAGTTGTCTTCTCCCAAGCAAAACTTGATTTGATTCTTATATTGTATTTCACCAAATTGTGGTTCAGTTATATCTTTTCTTATAATTCTGTTCGTTTTAATCCACAGTGTCAGCAAATTGACAGAGCAAAGGAATATCGTGATGATTTTTCGATTTGTTATAATATTGTTGATGGTAGAACTGTTTCGAATCAATCTTATCCTTATATTTCAACCTACACTGGAAGACTATAAATGAGATTCACAAATAATTAAATATAACTTAACTTTACAAATAAAATTACTTAGTTTAACTTAAGTCGACAATTTAGTTTGGTGTTATAAAATGGTTTCGACACATTGTCGATTTTTTCAACCTCCAATTATTCAGTAGAAAGATTTACAGCTATATACAACATAATTATTTATGATATAAACATAATTATTTAGGAAACGCATTTACCGTCATAAAGTACAGATTACAATAGGAAAAATTTCTTCGCCACAATTATAAAATTATAATTATTATAAACATGCTTAATTCTCAAAATGAAAGTACCTGCTTTATACACAGACAGATATGTGGAACTCCAAAGGGAACATTCCAGTCCTCAGCCTTTTTGGTAGAACTTTTGGTAATGCTGTTTTCTTCTTTATTGGGATTTTTTCTTGTATTCTTTTTTATTTCTTGGATTTTTTTTCATATTTCCCGATATCGTGTGGCTTTGTCATAGCTCATTTCATCTTCATTTATATGATAGTAATCAGTCTGTCAATGTGTAACTAATTCCTGATGTCCAACGAATCGTCGAAATAGTTTATTTGTTTTCTATTTAAATTAAATAATTTAATTGTGTGTGTTTTAGCATAAAATATATCATTAATTATAAAAATCTTGAATACAGATGAAAATTATACGTACAATTAAATCCAATTCTTGGACCACTAGAATCTTTCCACCATTTGCCTTTTACATAGTACTTTCAGATTTCAATCTTAATTTATTGAATTTATTCTGAAAACTAATTATGTATAAGAGAGGTATGTTTCGATATGAACTGATTAAAGTTTGGTGGTAACCAAATAAAGAAATCTTTTTGTGCTACTTGATTTTATGAAAAATATTTAAATTTGTTTATGACAACGAAATTCAAATATCTGCAAAGGAATAACGAATTGTTATTGTCATAAGCCCTTTATAGAACAACTTAAGAAACATAGTTCTTAAATATTTTTACAAGTAGATCAAGTTGGAACATATTTTATAAAATTTCATAAGATTTGTGCTCACAATCATTAACATCCATATTGCTAAAAAGTAAATCCCAATCAACTAATGATAAGTGATAGTTTAATGAGTAAACCTCAGAACTCATGAAAACACTATACTCATCATTAGTCCAATTCACTCGGGGCAGGTTTCAATCTCCAGTTACTAAATATATATCCACTGATGCACAATGATTGGAATAAAAATCAGAACCAGATGCTGGTAAACTGTTCCAATTATTCACTTTTGGCTTTTGACCTTAATGGATATAAAGACTTCCAGTATTTTCATGTCCTTTCGGTGAGCACAGGGGTGCGTCATCATCAGACGATTTCGACATCACCTTTATAGGCGTGACCCACTTCGTGGAAAACTTGCGTTTTGGAGGTGTGGGGTGGCTAGTTGGGAGAAAGGATTGGTGTTAGAAGTAGGAATATTTCCAGGATTTACCGAAGGTGTCTGCAGTTTAGCAGACAGCTTACTGCATTACATACTTTCATTCGTTGTAGTTCACCCTCTAGTTCCGATATTTTAATCTTAAGGCCTCTTGAAGCGCCGGCAGACTTTTGGGTTTTATTGAGATTTTCACTTGGCTTGTCTTTTCTCCTCAAACTACACATAGTTTATTGATTTAGTAACTGATAACTGATGATATATATATATATATATATATATATATATATATATATATATATATATATATATGTATATATGCACCCCACCAGTTTTGTCCTTCAGACACGGCGCCCAAGTCGTGCCGGTTCGAATATCCGTACCGATACGACGATCCCCGACTGAGACCGTCCCGATTCACATCCGGGACAATGCAGTAAGTTTTCTTTTGTTTTTTTAAATTTTATATAAATGTCCTTAGATACATACTTTATTGTCACTCATGGTTAATAATAATAAAATCTATAAATAAATAAAAATTTATTTTTTATTTATTTTTATTTATTATTTATTTATTTTTATATTTTTTATTTGAATCCGAATATAAACGCACACTGGTAAAAAGTAATATTTTTCAAGGAAATAAATAATATACATTAGGGCAAATTTTAATATTGATAAGATTTAGATGATTGAGATAATGTTAGAAGTTGTTCAGTGTTCGAATTTATGTATATTGAATTGAATTAAAGCAAAAAGATCAATACACTAACATTTAGAAAATAGGTTTCATAGAAAAGAAACACTTAAATTAGTTTGGCAAAATTCTGAAGACTGATATGGAATACGGTTCGTATTCTTTGACAACTCATTGACAATCTTGACAACTGATCTTTGTGTAATTTTGTTTTGTTCGGTATCCGATCCCATAATGCTCTTTGGCGAATTACGGAAAGAGGTTATTTCAATCTGCCAAAATGTGCGGAATGTGGATCGTATAAATATTACTGATGCTGACCCAGCGAGCTAAATATAATAATATGCTTTCCTTAGTTAACTTAATGCTGTCTTGTTAACCCTAATTAGTTTACTTGAAGCATTCTTCTAAAAAAAATCTAATTTACAGCGCAATGTAGCTTACACTATTATAAAGAATGAAAAATTTTGACACTACTTAAAACAAATAATGTTTCATCTCCTCTTGGGAAGCCAATTGTAACTGATGCGATGAGCTGGTAGGAGTGCACTAAAACTACACATAAACTGTTAAAATTGTAATTTGAATTGTGCGCCTGTGGACAGTTAGGTTGTAATTTTAACACTAAATTTTTAAATATAAATTTTTCTTGAGAAATAATAAATTCTTTTAAGCCCAGAAAGGCTTATTTACTGAGAAAAGTAATAAAGTTAACCTAAAACGTCAATACGACATTTGAAAGGTGATTTCTCGTAACATCTGGAATAAAGGTTCTTAAATTGTCAGCAAACAATCAATTGGCATTAATTGAAAAGTTAACCGGCCGAGATAATTACGTAACCTAGCGATTTGCTGTAAAAACACATCTACAGTAAGAGAAGTTGTGGACTGCATAAAACCCCCCACATGTGTCATTGTGGACACAAAACGAGACTCAAAGGCAAAAACTAACAAAATTTACTAGTTGACTCAATAAATTACGTGCACATACAAGAGAGTAGTACTGCAAAATAAGTATGGGATAACTCTTGGTTGACACGCTGTGATGGGCTGCTGCATGACCTCTGTAATACTTCACTTACTGCATGTTAAAACGTAGAGAAATATGTGAGCATAATAATGTGTACTGCTCACAAGCTCAGAAACATTGGTTTCGAAGTTGACGATGAATGGCTATTTACAGTGCTGCTCTCCAGTCTACTAGAATCCTATCAACCAATGATTATTGCTATTGAAAGCTCCGGCATGAAGATAACTTCAGTTTCTGTGAAATCAAAACTATCACAAGATATTAAACAACCTGAAAGTGACTCAACAGTATTGTCAGTCATCAAGAAAACAACCAACAACCAAGTAAGGATTCAAGGTGCTGCACTTGTAACAAGTAAGGTCATAAAAGTCCTCAAATGCAAATCCAGGACCAAGAATGTTCAACAAAAAGCAAGTAGTTCATCATATGCTGTTGTGTTTGAGGCAACATCCAGCCAAAATGACCCATGGCAAGTGGCTTCCGGTGCATCGTCACACATGACAAGACGTAATAACATGCTTGAAAATATGACTCTGTCATACATAAAATCAGAGTCGCAGACAACAAAGTATAATCTGTGCAATGCTCAGTATAAGTGAGGTTGGACCATTATGACGATGAAGGTCAAAACAAAAAGGTGCTTTTTCCAAAAGTATTATGTGTTCCTAAACTGGCAACAGATTTATTGTCTCTAAGTCAGATTATTTGCGGTGGTCGCCAAGTAAAACTTGACGGAACAGTCTGTGTTATGTGAGGGTCGACTGGAATAGTATTAGTACTAGCATTAGTCTTTTCAAATCTGTTTAAAATTTTTTCCACATAAATACTAAAACTTTCTATTTGCATTCCCAAAAAATTACTTGGGGTTTCCATTATTTTAATTCCAATATGTGTTTTTCAGTTTTTTTTTAAATTAATTTAGTTCTGATTCATCAATTGAGAATAACAGGCCATCATCAACATAGGCACAACTAGCATTTCTTCTTACTGAAATCAAATTTACTTGAAAGAAGGCAACTTTTTTTAAATTACATATGTCACAAGGAAACATAATCTTAGCAACATAAATGTTATTTTCTTTTATTTGATAAACAAAATTCTTTCGTTGCTACTGAAACTTGAAAGTTCGTGATTTCCGTGATTTTTCAGGACTCGTAATCGAAACCTTCAAACAAAAAGTTGCCATTATTGTAATTGTTTAAATATTTCACTTTTTTAAATCAACAGTAAATTATCATGGTTGATTCTTTCAGCTTGAATTAGTGAGCGACAATTTTTCTCTTTCACTTTTGGTTGGGTTATCACTCTCCCACAACACTAAGATACCAATGTTTCCATATTTGCTAATTTTATGAAGAAAATTATTTAGATTCCTCATGTTTGGATGACAAGTTCAAATAATGTCAACACAACTTTTAGACCAAATCATGAAATATTGATTTCTATTCTACAATTTTCTGCGTAAAGATTTGCAATCTTTTTACAGTAGAAATTTATAAGTAATAGCATTTTTGTTGGTTTGTTACATATATATTTTTAGTGTCTCCACGTTTTCTTGAGTGTTCCTAACGAGTACGCACGTTTTGACAACTCTCTGACAACTTAGTCAACTAATGTTGAAATATTTTCGTTCTGGTTAATTGCTGATCTTATAATCGCGATACCGATTATAAAAAGAGGTTATTTTATACGACAAAGCATCGCAGAGCCTGGGATCCTATTAACCAGTATTTTTCTAAATATCTACTTTATAGTGCAACAAGGGCAACATAATTAAAAGGAACGCTTACACTATTATAGACATTCAAGAAGTGAGACACGATTACTTGTTTTACTTATATGCTCCATACTTGCTTTAAAAATATATTAAAATCGTGGTAGTAACTCTCCATATGCGTTGAGTTGTAAATGGAGTTCTTAGGATGCTTTATTTAAATTTGCAATTTGTAATAAGAAATAATCTTTGAGGGTATTAGAGAGTTTGATGAATAACCCGAAAAGTTTTGACAATGATGGAATATGGAAGGGCGTGACAACTAAGTTGACTTATTAATTACTAGTCAATAATAGTTGATGTTAACAGAGAAATGGAAAGATTAACTATTTCTACACATTATTTCTTCTTCAACAATAACGCATACTTTAAGCTGGAATTTATATGCTAAATTACTGTCCATCCCATCTAAAAATTGTTCTGCAATCAGTGCACCAGAATATTCACCAGTTTTTCTTTTACATTTACGCAAATTTATTTTAGTGTGAACCAAACCAACTTTTCTAGATAAACTACCGCCTAATCTGTTACACATTTCTAAATTTCAAACATATTACATTAAAATCTTTTATGTAAAGTGTAACTTTCGAAAATAATGTTGATTTATTTTTTTTAAAAAACTAATCACCTTACATTACAATCGTTATGATTATCTACAGTGGAAAACTTACTTGACAACTCCAGCCCAGTTAGTTCAGCAAACAATAAATCATGGCAGATTCTATCAAATGCCTTTTAAAAGTCTGTATAAACAACATCAACCTGTAAATGATAACTGTCGAATTGTTATAAATAAGAAGGTTGGTCGCAGAAGATTTACATTTGCAAAATCCGTGTTGACTCTCATTTATAATATTTTGGAACTATGGCATAATTATTTTGGAAATGAATTTTTTTGGACAATTATGGAATACAAAACATTTTTCATACAGGCCTAAATTTGTTACAAGTAAACTAACTCCATTCTTTAAGGTAGGTATAATAAATGAATTTTTCTGTGCATTAGGAAATAAAGCACATTTTAAAAACAAGTTAAATTTCATGGTTAGAGGCTTTGTTAATTATAATCCACAATTCATTCAATACTGTAGAAGGAATATCATAAGGACCTCTATTACTAGATAAATCTGACTTCTGAGTTCATTAAAAACTTCAATCTGGAAAAAATTATTATTATTTTTTGAATATAAACAAAAATATTTTCATGACAAAACGATATTGTTTAAATTTGTGTTTGCATTGAAAGCTAAAAAATGAAACAAACAGCTCACGTGTAAAGAGTAAATACTTATTTCTTTTGTAGTTTTCGTCTTTTCAACGACGAAATTGTAAGTTACCAAATAATTGTTCAAGTTCAGTTTTGAAATCAAATTACATTTTGTACATATTCAGGTTCCAACAGCAATGAAGGGGATATGTTTATTAATCAAAAGTAAAACATACTTTTGTTGTCTGAAGAATTTGCAATGCTTTAATACAATTCAATATACATAAATTTGAACACTAAGGAAATTGGGTACCTCTGGAAACGTCGGCAGACTTTTGGGTTTTATTGAGTTTTTCACTTAGCTTGTCTCTTTTCCGGACACTACACATAGTTTATTGATTTAGTAACCGATGTTACCAGCCAAATTAACAACCCTTCTCTTTCGAATTTGGTAACTATTATAACTAAATTCAAACAGAAGAATGACAAACAACTCACACCAAAATTGTTACTATCAACAATATTCCCTGGTTGTTAACCACACTTTGAACAATTGACAAAAGTTGCTAACAATAAAAGACTTTTCTGTCGTTACCAATGGCAGCGGTAACGATCGTCATTTATCCAAGTTTGGGTAGCAACTACTGAAATCTGTCCATCTTTTGTCTGAATTTAGTTAGTTACTAAATTCAGACAAATAAAAAAAATTGTTTACTTGGTTGGTAACCTTGGTTACCAATTCAAGAAACAACTGAATTAAGTTTTGGTTTTCGTACTATAAACAATTTAATAACTGAATTAGCGGTCATGAAATGCGAAAACAGCAAGCGTGCCTGCAAGAAGTTCGAGTGCTTCAGAGTCCTATTGGGACCACACGGCACTTCGCCAGTTCCATTTCAGAATAAGTTCCTATTAAGAGACAAAAACGGTGAAATAAGAAACTGAAAAAGCGCCTCAAATCCAGGTTCGATTGTCAGAAAGACACAGCTAATTATTGTAAAGCCCCAGTTTTGATCGGCTGCATTAGACTACATTAGACTACCAATTAATTCTCAGTATCGTGTGGGGACTTTAAACATTTTTAAATCTCTGTTAACTTTTGAGTGGCAGTCATAAGGTGTTTAAACTGGATTGTAATCTATCATTCTGAATTTCTCTGAATATATTTTTTTTGTTTAAGTGTTACTCCTTTCTTGCTTTGGTTAATTTCTATTCCAAAAAACACTTAGCATTCTTTGATCTTGATTTCTCAGCTAATTTTCTCTTAATTTCATTACCAGTTTGTTTTTCGACAGTTCTTTAGTACTCCTTAAATTTTTCAAGAAATTCTCCTTTTGACATGAGAAAATACACCTAAATGTTAGAAGATATCTTGATCCACCACTGGTTCTGACTCGCATTGGTCCGCAGATGTCTGAATGAACAATATTCAGTAACTGCTTACTTCTTACTTCTCTGTCAGTAAAGGGTATCCTTGCTTGTTTACCTCGTTGACATATGTCACACCACGTTGGTAATTTATCGTTATCCAATTTTATTTATACTTAAATAAATATTATATATAAAATATATAAAATAATTGTTCCAATAGTGCCGGTCCATTTGAAGCATGGATTGACTCCAATTTCAATCTTTGGGAATCTCGCATCCTTTGATACTCTTGAGGTCCGATGGACTTATGCATAGGATTATGTCCGCATTTACCTTTTTATCTTATTTACATCCACGTTTTAAGCGCTGATTCACTTTTTGTGTCACCCTGACATATAACTGGCTTTGATACTTCACCATTAACGAAATCCCAGGTATCGATTTTGGTAAGTAACGCCTCTACCTGAATCCGCCTCGTGTCGAAATTTTCTTTGGATAGAAGTTCAATTCTTGTCCCACACATCGCCATCTCGAGTTCCATGTTTCGATAGTACGGACCTACGTTATAACTCATAGTACATATGAGAATTAAGCTTGTTTATTCTAATTATAATTTTAGAATAGTGACGAAGTTATTCTTCCTTAAAATTTAATCTGTACAGTAATCAGTAAATGTGTTTCCTAAAATTATGTCGCATATATCATTTAAGTACTTCTTTCCACTAACTAATTGGAGGTTAAAATTAATTAAATTAACCACAAAACTTAAACAAAGTAGTTTTATTTGGAAAGTTATATTATATTTAAATATTTGGGAACCACATTTATAGTCATTTAGTGTAAGTTGAAAAATAAGGATGAAATTGATTCGGAACAGTTCTACCATTAAAGTTATTATAACTCATCTTGACATTTCTTTGCTCTGTCAATTTGTTGACACTGTGGATCAAACAAATAGAATTATAACAAAAAATATAACTGAACCACAATTTGATGTAATATTAATACAATATAAGATCAAATCAAATTTATTTGAAAGAGGACAACGTGTTTCAAAACCACATATTTCGAATTAGGTTTAATTGAATTAACCATAACTCTTGCCTATAATTGGACAGGCTGACATACATCATAAGGTGACGTAATCTTCCTTCGTTGCTACTGAAATATGAAAGATTGCAAAATGTCACTCAATACAACACTCACTCCAAAATGTTCGTTAATTTTGTAATAACTAATTAATTAAAATTTTATTTATATGTATATACATCAGGCAAGTTACTTGTTTTCAATTTCATCCCCCACCTCTCTTAGCAGCAAAATATATTTCTGCATTTAAGTATAAAGTTAATGAAAACAATTTCTATTCACATTTTAATGATCTGACAGATTCACAGACAGTATTCCTTTGATGGAAAATAAATGTCGTCGAGACATCTACAACTGATTTGATTTCAGTGACTCGTAATCGGAACCTTCGGACAGTAGGTTGCTATAATTGTAACTGTTTAAATATGTCACCTTTTTAAATCAAAAAATAATTCACGTAGTTGATTTTTTTTTTATTGGAGCAAAGAGGGGGAAATCTACAAGACGTAGTGCCGGACTTCACCGACTAAAAACCCCTCTCCGGGCAATGATTCGAAGATCATGACCTAAGAGTAGTTAACCATAAAGGTTTAGGAAAATAGAAGGGAAAACTAAAGAGGTACGTAACAATCGCTACATAGTAAAGAAAAGATGTTCAAAAGAGACGCAGAGGTCTAGAGAGCTAAGAGACAAGGTCTCTTGTATCTGTCGGATTCACAGGGTTGGATATCATGCAAGCATGCAATCTCCGGATTAGAGTGTTGAAAGATAGATCTCCGGAGATTGAGGGCATGCTATTTTCTCTGAGGCTATGAAATATAAAAAAATATGCAAGAAATCCGAAAAAAGGTCAAGAAAAAGTCACAATAAAGGAGAAAACAGCAATACCAAGAAACCGTCTTCAAAAGTTCTATCAAAAAGGCTGAGGACAGGAATGTTCCCGTTGAAGTTCCACATATCTGTCTGTGTATAAAGAAGGTATTTTCATTTTATGGAAAGTTTTCCATGGTATGGGCATACGTTTCAACTCATCTAACATCTGAGAATTAAGCATGTTTATAGTAATTATAATATTAGAATTGTGCCGTAGTAGTTTTTGCTTATATTTTAATCTGTAATTTATGACGGAAAATGTGATTCATAAATAATTATATTGTGTATATCTGTATATTTTTCCACTGAATAATTGGATGTTGAAAAAATCGGCAATGTGTCGAAACCATTTTATAACACCAAACTAATATTAAAATATCGACATAAGTTAAACAAAGTAGTTTTATTTGTATAGTTATGTTATATTTAAATATTTGGGAATATCATTTATGGTCATCCACTGTAGGTTGAAATACAAGGATGAGATTGATTCGAAACAGTTCTACCATCAAAAATATTATAACAAATTGAAAAATCATCACGATATTCCTTTGCTCTGTCAATTTGCTGAGACAGTGGATTAAAACGAATTATAAGAAAAGATATAACTGAACCACAATTGGGTGTTATATTAATACAATGTATGCCTGAGAGAAGACAACTTTTTTATAAATTACTACATAGTTCTGACATATGCCATAAAGAAACGTAATTTGACATGTTATTTTATTTTTTGACAAACAATTCGTTGCTATTGATACTTGTTTGCAAAATGTCACTCAATCACACACTCACTCGTTTTATTTTTTAATTACAAATTAATTAAAATTTTATTTGTTTTCAATTCTATTCCTCACCTTATAGTAGTTGAAACTTCTCTTAGCAGCAATCTATTCTAATGGAAATATAAAATTAACAAAGTTAACAAAAACAATTTCGTTTCACATATTAATTACCTGTCGAAAATAAATGTCGACGAGAGATCTGCAACTTGATTGATTGATTTCAGTGACTTGCAGGGCTCGTAATCTAAACCTTCAGACGGTAAGTTGCTATTTTTGTAACTGTTTAAATATTTCACCTTTTTAAATCAACAGTAAATTCACGTAGTTGATTCTTTCAGCTTGAATAAGTGAGCGACAGATTTCAACTATGCACTGAATTTTTCTCCTTCACCTTTAATTATCACCCTCAAACAACACTAATATACCAATCTTTCCATATTTGATAATTTTATGTCGTAAATTATTTAGATTCTTTATGTCTGGATGACAAGTTCAAATAATGTTAACACAATTTATAAACCAAATCATGAAATAGTGATTTCTATTTCACAATTTTCTGGGGAAATAAAGATTTGAAATCTTTGTTGGGTTGAAATTTATAATTAGTAGATTTATCTGTTGCAGTTTTGTTAAAACTTTCATCTACTTTAGTGCATGTATATTTTTAGTGTTTCCATATTTTCTTGGGAGTAGGCATGTTTTGACAAAACACTGACAACATCATCGAGAACTAAAGTTGTAGTATTTTCGTTCTGCTTATTCGGTTATCATATAATCGCGATACCGATCATGGAAAGAAGTAATTATATACAATCAAACATCGCGGAGCCTTGTATCCTATTAAGCAGTATTCTTCTAAAATATCTGTAATAAGGTATATCATAATTGAAATGAAAGTTTATGCTCTTATAGACATTCAAGAAGTGAGACACAATTTACTTGCTTTACCTGTATGCTCCATACTTGCTTCAAAAATATGTTAAAATCGTGGTAGTAACTCTCCATATGCGTTGGGATGTAGATGGAGTTCTTAGATACTTTATTTAAATTTGCATTCTGTAAAAAGAAATAATTTTTGAGGGTATTGCAAAAATTATCTTCAAAAATTGATTGAATAAATCATATTGTAGAAGAGAATGAAAAACACAGTGACCAAAGATTTTTTTGAAAGAAGGAAAATAACGGAGCGATTTTTAATTAGGGATGTCTCAATTTGATTATACGGCGTTGTAGTGCGTTGATTCAGTCAACCAAGGGGGCGGTATATATAACACGATATTTTACACTAAATACTCTCTGTACTCTGTAATATTGTATAACTTTGGTTAACTTTTGATATATATACAAATCGGGATTTTTTTTTACAGTTTCTAAGACATTTTGGTGTTTTGTTAATATATCTTATCTCCTAACTTTATTTAAGTGAACTTTAAATATAATTGGTAATATTTTGATACAGCAAAATAAAAGCCCACGGGAAATTTTCATGTGGCTTGATTTCCGAGAATTTCATGATTAATTAACACTATTTGAAATCAGAGCTCTAAAATAGATATATTTCGTTATTAATGTAATTGTTACAATATTCCGCCTTGATTAACTGCAATAAATTCTGTATCTAAGGGAATCCAAATTTAAAAAAACAATAGAACACTTGTTGTAACCTAGCATCTGTAATTTACAACTGTTCCCAAAACTTAATTTAAAATATTAACAACTTCAACATTCAAGAGATGCTGTGAAACTTTAGAACAGTAGGTGTCTCACCATTCAAAAAATCAACAACAACATACGCGCCATTAATTTATTTCAGATGTAATTCATAAGGAATAACACATAATTTCTAAGGAAAGTCAAATTTGATGATTAACATCAGTGGATCAAATTTAAATGGAAAATGTGTGTGGTTTAAATTAACGGTTAAGACTTGAATAATACTATTTGGAGTAAATAATTAAATTATTTATTAACAATTTCTTAAAACGAGAGAATAAGTTTTTGAGAACTCTGGTTGTGTACGTGTGTTTTGACAACTAACTGTCAACTGATGTTGGAGTTATTTCATTTTGCTTGTTGGACGATTTTATAATGGCCTTACCAAGTACACAAAGTTGTTCTTCTAAATTGTCGAGATATTCTGAACACAGGATCCTATAATAATAATCGAGGAGCTATTTTCCTGTCACAGTTAACTGTGTGGCATTCTGCTGATATAATTTAATTTACAATGCGAAAAAATATCTTATTCTTGAAAATAAAGCTTACGCTATAACAGAGTCAAGAATTGAGACGCAATTTACTTGGAAAATCATTTATTTAGAATACCGATCAGACATGTAGTAGATGTTAAGATTCTGCATATAGCATATAGATAAACCAAGTAAATTGTGTGTCACCTCTTGAATGTTTATCTTTCTTTTCAGTTATGTTATACCTTATTGCACGGCAAAGTAGTTTTTTTAGAAAAATACTACTTAAAATGATCCCAGGTTCCTATAATTGCGATTATAAGATTGGCAACTAATTAGAATGAAAATACCCCAACATGCCCAAGTAGTCTAATTTGTCAGCAAGTTGTCAAAACGTGCGTAGCGGTTACGAGCTCTCAAGAAAACGTGGAGACACTTAAAATATAT
The DNA here is from genome assembly GCF_024364675.1 of Aethina tumida. Taxonomy (NCBI): domain Eukaryota; kingdom Metazoa; phylum Arthropoda; class Insecta; order Coleoptera; family Nitidulidae; genus Aethina; species Aethina tumida. The sequence continues at coordinate 26,896,577 of NC_065435.1, forward strand.
ATGCACTAAAGTAGATGAAAATTTCATCAAAATTACAAATGAGCTATTAATTATAAATTTCAACTTAACAAAGATTGCAAATTTTTACACAGAAAATTGTGATTTGATTTTGTTTATAAATTGTGTTGTCATTATTTGAACTTACATAAAATTAGCAAAATTAGAAAGATTGGTATCTTAGTGTTGTTTGAGGGTGATAATCCAGCCAAACGTGAAAGAGAGAAATTCAGTACCTAGTTGAAATTTGCCGCTCACTAATTCTTGCTTAAAGAATCAACTACGTGAATTATTTTTTGATTTAAAAAGGTGACATATTTAAACAGTTACAATAATAGGAACCTACTGTCCGAAGGTTCCGATTACGAGTCACTGAAATCAAATCAGTTGTAGATGTCTCGACGACATTTATTTTCCATCAAAGGAATACTGTCTGTGAATCTGACAGATAATTAACATGTGAATAGGAATTGTTTTCATTAACTTTATACTTAAATGCAGAAATATATTTTGCTACTAAGAGACGTGGGGGATGAAATTGAAAACAAGTAACTTGCCTGATGTATATACACATAAATAAAATTTTAATTAATTAGTACTTACAAAATTAAACGAACATTTTGGAGTGAGTGTTGTATTGAGTGATATTTTGCATTTTGCAATCTTTCATGTTTCAGTAGCAACGAAGGAAGATTGTTAGTCAAATAAGAGAAAATAACATTTATGTTGCTAAGATTACGTCACCTTATGATGTATGTCAGCCTGTCCAATTATAGGCAAGAGTTATGGTTAATTCAATTAAACCTAATTCGAAATATGTGGTTTGGAATCACGTTGTCTTCTTTCAAGTAAATTTGATTTGATCTTACATTGTATTAATATTACATCAAATTGTGGTTCAGTTATATTTTTTGTTATAATTCTATTCGTTTGAATCCACAGTGTCAACAAATTGACAGAGCAAAGAAATGTCGAGATGAGTTATAATAACTTTAATGGTAGAACTGTTCCGAATCAATTTCATCCTTATATTTCAACTTACACTAAATGACTATAAATGTGGTTCCCAAATATTTAAATATAATATAACTTTCCAAATGAAACTACTTTGTTTAAGTTTTGTGGTTAATTTAATTAATTTTAACCTCCAATTTGTTAGTGGAAAGAAGTACTTAAAAGATATATGCGACATAATTTTTTAGGAAACACATTTACTGATTACAGTACAGATTAAATTTTAAGGAAGAATTACTACGGCACTATTCTAAAATTATAATTAGAATAAAGAAGCTCAATTCTCAGATGTAGGATGAGTTATAAGGTAGGTCCATACTATCGAAACATGGGACTCGAGATGGCGATCTGTGGTACAAGAATTGAACTTCTATCCAAAGAAAATTTCGACACGAGGCGGATTCAGGTAGAGGCGTTACTTACCAAAATCGATACCTGGAATTTCGTTAATGAAGTATCAAAGTCAGTTAGATGTCAGGGTGACAAAAAAAGTGAATCAGCGCTTAAAACGTGGATGTAAATAAGATAAAAAGGTAAATGCGGACATAATCCTATGCATAAGCCCATCGGACCTCAAGTGTATCAAAGGATGCGAGATTTCCAAAGATGTATCGCACTTTTGAAACAATTATTTTATATATTTTATATATTATATATTATTTGATTAAGTATAAATAAAATTGGATAACGATAAATTACCCACGTGGTGTGGCATATATCAATGAGGTAAATATGCAAGGACATCCTTTACTGCCAGAGAATTAAGAAATAAGCAGTTCCTGAATATTGTTCATTCAGACATCTGCGGACCAAAGCGAGTTAGAACCAGAGGTGGATCAAGATATCTTCGAACATTTGTAGACGATAATAGTGGATGGTGCAAGGTGTATTTTCTCATGTCAAAAGGAGAATTTCTTGAAAAATTTAGGGAGTACAAAAGAACTGCTGAAAAACGAACTTGTAATGAAAGTAAGAGAGAATTAGCTGAGAAATTGAAGATCAAAGAATGCTAGGTTTTTTTTGTAATAGAAATTAACCAAAGTAAGAAAAGAGTAACACTTAAACAAAAAAAATATATTTTAGAAAGTTAACAGAGATTTAAAAATGTTCAAATACTCCACACGATACAGAGAATTAATTGGTACTCTAATGTACTCTAATCCAGCCGATCAAAACTGGGGCTTTACAATAATTAGCTGTGTCTTTCTGACAATCGAACCTGGATTTGAGCCGCCTTTTCATTTTCTTATTTCACGGTTTTTGTCTCTTAATAGGAACTTCTTCTGAAATGAAACTGGCGATGTGCCGTGTGGCCCCAATAGGACTCTGAAGCACTCAAACTTCTTGCAGGCACGCTTGCTGTTTACTCATTTCATGACCGCTAATTCAGTTATTAAACTGTTTACAGTACGAAAACCTAAACTTAATTCAGTTGTTTCTTGGATTGGTAACCAAGGTTATCAACCAGGTAAACAAATTTTTTTATTTGTCTGAATTTAGTAACTAACTAAATTCAGACCAATTCAGTTACCATATTCGAAAGAGGAGAGTTGCTGGTAACTTCGGTTACCAAATCAATAAACTATGTGTGTGAACTATGTGTAGTGTCCGGAAAAGTGAAAATCTCAATAAAAACCAAATGTCTGCCGACGTTTCCAGAGGTACCCGATTTCCTTAGTGTTCAAATTTATGTATATTGAATTGTATTAAAGCATTGCATATTCTTCAGACAACAGAAGTATGTTTTACTTTTGATTAATAAACATATCGCCTTCATTGCTGTTGGAACCTGAATATGTACAAAATGTAATTTGATTTCAAAACTGAACTGAACTGAACAATTATTTGGTAACTTACAATTTCATCGTTGAAAAGACGAAAACTACAAAAGAAATAAGTATTTAGTCTTTACACGTGAGCTGTTTGTTTCGTTTTTTAGCTTTCAATGCAAACACAAATTTAAGCAAAATCGTTTTGTCATGAAAATATTTTGGTTTATATTCAAAAAATAATAATAATTTTTTCCAGATTGATGTTTTTAATGAACTCAGAAGTCAGATTTATCTAGTAATAGAGGTCCTTATGATATTCCTTCTACAGCATTGAATGAATTGTGGATTATCATTAACAAAGCCTCTAAAAATGGAATTTAACTTGTATTTAAAATGTGCTTTATTTCCTAATGTACAGAAAAAATCATTTATTACACCTACCTTAAAGAATGGAGATAGTTTACTTGTAACAAATTTAGGCCTGTATGAAAAATGTTTTGTATTCCATAATTGTCCAAAAAAATTCATTTTCAAAATAGTTCCAAAATATTATAAATGAGAGTCAACATGGATTTTGCAAATGTAAATCTTCTGCGACCAACCTTCTTATTTATAACAATTCGACAGTTGTTGCTCTTGAAAATCATTTACAGATTGATGTTGTTTATACAGACTTTTAAAAGGCATCTGATAGAATCTGCCATGATTTATTGTTTGCTGAACTAACTGGGCTGGAGTTGTCAAGTAAGTTTTCCACTGTAGATAATCATAACGATTGTAATGTAAGGTGATTAGTTTTTTAAAAAAAATAAATCAACATTATTTTCGAAAGTTACACTTTACATAAAAGATTTTAATGTAATATGTTTGAAATTTAGAAATGTGTAACAGATTAGGCGGTAGTTTATCTAGAAAAGTTGGTTTGGTTCAAACTAAAATAAATTTGCGTAAATGTAAAAGAAAAACTGGTGAATATTCTGGTGCACTGATTGCAGAACAATTTTTAGATGGGATGGACAGTAATTTAGCATATAAATTCCAGCTTAAAGTATGCGTTATTGTTGAAGAAGAAATAATGTGTAGAAATAGTTAATCTTTCCATTTCTCTGTTAACATCAACTATTATTGACTAGTAATTAATAAGTCAACTTAGTTGTCACGCCCTTCCATATTCTGTCACTGTCAAAACTTTTCGGGTTATTCATCAAACTCTCTAATACCCTCAAAAATTATTTCTTATTACAAATTGCAAATTTAAATAAAGCATCCTAAGAACTCCATTTACAACTCAACGCATATGGAGAGTTACTACCACGATTTTAATATATTTTTAAAGCAAGTATGGAACATATAAGTAAAACAAGTAATCGTGTCTCACTTCTTGAATGTCTATAATTTCGTAAGCGTTCCTTTTAATTATGTTGCCCTTGTTGCACTATAAAGTAGATTTTTAGAAAAATAATGGTTAATAGGATTCCAGGTTCTGCGATGCTTTGTCGTATAAAATAACCTATAAGATCAGCAATTAACCAGAACGGAAATACTTCAACATTAGTTGACTAAGTTGTCAGAAAGTTGTCAAAACGTGCGTACTCGATAGCAACTCTCAAGAAAACGTGGAGACACTAAAAATATATATGTAATAAATCAACAAAAGAATGCTATTACTTATAAATTTCTACTGTAAAAAGATTGCAAATCTTTACGCAGAAAATTGTAGAATAGAAATCAATATTTCATGATTTGGTTTAAAAGTTGTGTTGACATTATTTGAACTTGTCATCCAGACATGAGGAATCTAATTAACTTTCGTCATAAAATTAGCAAATATGGAAACATTGGTATCTTAGTGTTGTGGGAGAGTGATAACCCAACCAAATGTGAAAGAGAAAAATTCAGTGCATAGTTGAAAATTGTCGCTCACTAATTCAAGCTGAAAGAATCAACCACGTTAATTTACTGTTGATTTAAAAAAGTGAAATATTTAAACAATTACAATAATGGCAACTTTTTGTTTGAGGATTTCGATTACGAGTGCTGAAAAATCACGGAAATCACGAACTTTCAAGTTTCAGTAGCAACGAAGGAATTTTGTTTATCAAATAAAAGAAAATAAGATTTATGTTGCTAAGATTACGTTTCCTTGTGACATGTGCCACACGTTACAATATAAACAAAACGTCCAATGACCAATTAAACCATATTCGAAATATGTAATTTAGAAAAAAGTTGTCATCTTTCAAGTAATTTTGATTTGTTTCTTTCATTGTATTAAAATTACATCAAATTGTGGTTATATTTTTATTATATTTCTATTTGTTTTAATTGACAGTGTCATCAAATTGACAGAGAAAAGAAATATCGAGAGAATTTTTGGATTTGTTATAATAACTTTAATGACAGTGATTCATTTATTTAATGACCACGTTACAAATCACATCTGTGTGTGAAATGATATGGACAAATTGCACGTGTTGATTACCAGGAAACTTTTGCACAAACAATCAGTTCAATACGATCGTTACTATCTTTGGCTGTACAAAATAATCACAAAATCAAGTAACTAGACGTAAAAACAGCATTTTAATATGGAGAACTTGAAGACACCTATTTATGACTTAACAAGAAGGGTTGGATCATGACGAAAACATGGTATGTAAATTGAACAAGTCACCATATGGGTTAAAACAATTCCCTTGCTGCTGGCATGCCAAATTCGACTCTACACCGAAAAGAGTTTTAGTATTTATATGGAACAAATTTTAAACAGAATTGAAATGACTAATGCTGATCCTAATACTGTTCCAGTCGACCCTAACATAAAGCTACAGTAGGAAGATACTACCTCACTTCTGCTCTTCATAATAACACAGCTCGTTCCGTCAAATTTTATTTGGCTACCATCGCAAATAATCTGACTTAGAGACAATAGATTTGTTGCCAATTTAGGAACACATAATACTTTTGTAAAAAGCACGCACCTTTTTGTTTTGACCTTCATCGTCATAATGGTCCAACCTCACTTGTTCTGAGCATTGCACAGATTATACTTTGTTGTTTGCGACTCTGATTTTATGTATGACAGGAGCCGTCATATTTTCAAGCATGTTCTTACGTCTTGTCATGTGTGACGATGCATCGGAAGCCACTTACCATGGGTCATTTTGGCTGGATGTTGCCTCAAACGCAGCAGCATATGATGAACTACTTGCTTTTTGTTGAACATTCTTGGTTCTGGATTTGCATTTGAGGACTTTTATGACCTTACTTGTTACAAGTGTAGCACCTTGGACCCTTACTTTGTTTCTGTGGTTGTTTTTAATTTTCTTGATGACTGACAATACTGTTGAGTCACTTTCAGGTTGTTTAACATCTTGTGATAGTTTTGATTTCACAGATACAGAAGGTATCTTCATGCCGGAGCTTTCAATAGCAATAATCATTGGTTGATAGGATTCTGGTAGACCGGAGAGTAGCACTGTAAATAGCCATTCATCGTCAACTTCGAAACCAATGTTTCTGAGCTTGTGAGCGGTACACATTATTTTACTCATAAATTTCTCTACGTTTTAACATGCAGTATGTGAAGTATTACAGAGATCATGCAGCAGCCCATCACAGCGTGTCAACCAAGATTTATCTCATACTTATTTTGCAGTACTACACTCTTGTATGTGCACGTAATTTATTGAGTCAACTAGTAAATTTATCTTAGTTTTTGCCTTTGTGTCTCGTTTTGTGTCCACAATGACACATGTGGGGGGTTTTATGCAGTCCACAACTACTCTTGCTGTAGATGTGTTTCAATAGCAAATAACCAGGTTACGTAATTATCTCGGCCGGTTAACTTTTCAATTAATGCCAATTGATTTTTTGCTGACAATTTAAGAACCCTTATTCCAAATGTTACGAGAAATCACCTTTCAAATGTCGTATTGACGTTTTAGGTTAACTTTATTACTTTTCTCAGTAAATAAGTCTTTCTGGGCTTAAAAGAATTTATTATTTCTCAAGAAAAATTTATATTTAAGAATTTAGTGTTAAAATTACAACTTAACTGTCCACAGGCGCACAATTCAAATTACAATTTTAACAGTTTATGTGTAGTTTCAGTGCACTCCTACCTGGTCATCGCATCAGTTACAATTGGCATCCCAAGAGGAGATGAAACATTATTTGTTTTAAGTTGTGTCAAAATTGTTCATTCTTTATAGTAGTGTAACTACATTGCGCTGTAAATTAGATTTTTTTTAGAAGAATCCTTCAAGTAAACTAATTAGGGTTAACAAGACAGCATTAAGTTAACTAAGGAAAGCATATTATCAAATTTAGTACGCTGGGTCAGCTCCTGGAGTAATATTTATACGATACACATTCTCCACATTTTGGCAGATTGAAATAACCTCTTTCCGTAATTCGCCAAAGAGCATTATAGGATCGGATACCGAACAAAATAAAATTACACAAAGATCAGTTGTCAAGATTGTCAAGGAGTTGTCAAAGAATACGAACAGTATTCCATATCAGTCTTCACAATATTGCCAAACTAATTTAAGTGTTTCTTTTCTATGAAAACTTTTTTCTAAATGTTAGTGTATTGACCTTTTTGCTTTAATTCAATTCAAAATACATAAATTTGAACACTGAACAATTTCTAACATTATCTCAATCATCTAAATCTTATCAATATTAAAATTTGCCCTAATATATATTATTCTTTTCCTTGAAAAATATTACATTTTACCAGTGTGCGTTTATATTCGGATTCAAACTCAGATAAATAAACTATATGTAGTTTGAGGAGAAAAGACAAGCCAAGTGAAAATCTCAATAAAACCCAAAAGTCTGCCGGCGCTTCAAGAGGCCTTAAGATTAAAATATCGGAACTAGAGGGTGAACTACAACGAATGAAAGTAAGTAATGCAGTAAGCTGTCTGCTAAACTACAGACACCTTCGGTAAATCCTGGAAATACTCCTACTTCTAACACCAATCCTTTCTCCCAACTAGCCACCCCACAACTCCGAAACGCAAAAGTTTTCCACGAAGTGGGTCACGCCTATAAAAGTGATGTCGAAATCGTCTGATGATGACGCACCCCTGTGCTCACCGAAAAGACATGAAAGTACTGGAAGTCTTTATATCCATTATGGTCAAAAGCCAAAAGTGAATAATTGGAACAGTTTACCAGCATGTGGTTCTGATTTTTAATCCAATCATTGTGCATCAGTGGATATATTTTTAGTAACTGGAGATTGAAACCTACCCAGAGTGAATTGGACTAATGATGAGTTTAGTGTTTTCATGAGTTCTGAGGTTTACTCATTGAACTATCACTTGTCATTAGTTGATTGGGATTTACTTTTAAGCAATATGGATGTTAATGATTGAGAGCACAAATCTTATGAAATTTTATACAATATGTTCCAACTTGATCTACCTGTAAAAATAATTAAGAACTATGTTTCTTAAGTTGTTCTATAAAGAGCTTATGACATTAACAATTCATTATTCATTTGCAGATATTTGAATTTCGTGGTCATAAGCAAAATTAAATATTTTTCATAAAATCAAGTGGCCCAAAAAGATTTCTTTATTTGGTTACCACAAAACTTTAATCAGTTCATATCGAAACCTACCTCTCTTATACATAATTTGTTTTCAGAATAAATTCAATAAATTAAGATTGAAATCTGAAAGTACGATGTAAAAGGCAAATGCTAGAAAGATTCTAGTGGCCCAAGAATTGGATTTAAATGTACGTATAATTTTCATCTGTATTCAAGATTTTTATAATTAATGATAAATTTTATGCTAAAACACACACAATTAAATTATTTAATTTAAATAAAAAACAAATAAGCTATTTCGACGATTCGTTGGACATCAGGAATTGACACATTGACAGACTGATTAGTATCATATAAATGAAGATGAAATGTGCTATGACAAAGCCACATATCGGGAAATATGAAAAAAAATCCAAGAAATCGAAAAAAGTACAAGCAAAAATTCCAATAAAGAAGAAAACAGCATTACCAAAAGTTCTACCAAAAAGGCTGAGGACTGGAATGTTCCCGTTGGAGTTCCACATATCTGTCTGTGTATAAAGCAGGTACTTTCATTTTGAGAATTAAGCATGTTTATAATAATTATAATTTTATAATTGTGGCGAAGAAATTTTTCCTATTGTAATCTGTACTCTATGACGGTAAATGCGTTTCCTAAATAATTATGTTGTATATATTATAAATAATTATGTTATATATAGCTGTAAATCTTTCTACTGAAAAATTGGTGGTTGAAAAAATCGACAATGTGTCGAAACCATTTTATAACACCAAACTAAATTTTCGACTTAAGTTAAACTAAGTAATTTTAATTGTAAAGTTAAGTTATATTTAATTATTTGTGAATCTCATTTATAGTCTTCCAGTGTAGGTTGAAATATAAGGATGAGATTGATTCGAAACAGTTCTACCATCAACAATATTATAAAAAATCGAAAAATCATCACGATATTCCTTTGCTCTGTCAATTTGCTGACACTGTGGATTAAAACGAATAGAATTATAAGAAAAGATATAACTGAACCACAATTTGGTGAAATAAAATATAAGAATCAAATCAAGTTTTGCTTGGGAGAAGACAACTTTTTTGCTAAATTACATACTTCTGACATATGTCATAAGGAAACGTAATCTTAGCAACATAAATGTTATTTTATTTTTTGACAAACAATTGGTTGCTATTGAAACTTGAAATAAATGTCGACGAGAGATCTGCAACTGATTTGATTTCAGTGACTTTCAGGGCACGTAATCTAAACCTTCAGAGAGTAAGTTGCTATTTTTGTAACTGTTTAAATATTTCACCTTTTTAAATCAACAGTAAATTCACGTAGGTGATTCTCTCAGCTTGAATAACTGAGCGACAGATTTCAACACTGAAATTTTCTTTTTCAACATTGGTTATCACCCTCAAATAATATACTAATCTTTCCATATTTGATAATTTTATATCGCAAATTATTTAGATTCCTCATGTCTGGATGACAAATTCAAATAATATCAACACAACTTATAAACCAAATCATAAAATAGTAATTTCTATTTTACAATTTTCTGCGTAAATATTGATTTGCAATCTTTGTTCGGTTGAAACTTATAATTAATGGCTTTATCATTTGCAGTTCTGCTAAAATTTTCATCTACTTTGGTGCATATATATTTTTGGTGTCTCCATATTTTCTTGACAGTATGCGTGTTTTGGCAACACACTGACAACATCGAGAACTAAAGATGGAGTATATTCGTTCTGCTTATTCGCGATACTGATCATAGAATGAAGGTATTTTATACTACCAAACATCGCGGACCCTTGTATCCTATTAAGCAGTATTCTTCTAAAATATCTATAATAATAATAATAATAATATCATAATTGAAATGAAAGTTTATGCTCTTATAGACATTCAAGAAGTGAGACACAATTTACTTGCTTTACCTATATGCTCCATACTTGCTTTAAAAATATATTAAAATCGTGGAGTAACTCTCCATATGCGTTGGGATGTACATGGAGTTCTTAGGATGCTTTATTTAAATTTGCCATCTGTAAAAAGAAATAATTTTTGAGGGTATTGCAAAAATTATCTTCAAAAATTGATTGAATACATCATATTGTAGAAGGGATTGAAAAACACAGTGACCAAAGGTTTTTTTGGAAGAAGGAAAATAACGGAGCGATTTTTAATTAGGGATGACTCAATTTGATTATACGTCGATGTAGTGCACTGATTCAGTTAACCAAAGGGGCGGTATATATAACACGATATTGTACACTAAATACTCTCTGTACTATGTAATATTGTATAACTTTGATTAACTTTTGATATATATACAAATCGGAATTCTTTTTTACAGTTTTTAAGACATCTTGGTGTTTTGATAATATATCATATGCCTAACTTTACTTAAATGAATTTTAATATGATTGGTAATATTTTGATTCAGCAAAATTAAAGCCCACGGGAATTTTTCATGTGACTTGATTTTCGAGAATTTCATGACGAATTAACACTATTTGAAATCAGAGCTCTAAAATAGATATATTTTGTTATTAGTGTAACTGTTTCAATATGATTGAATAAATGCAACAAATTATGTAGCTAAGGGAAATCAAATTTAAAAAACAATACAACACTTATTGTAAATTAGCAACTGTTATTTACAATTGTTCCTACAACTTAATTTGAAATATTAACAATTTCAACATTCAAGAGATGCTGTGAAACTTGAGAACACTAGGTATCTCATCATTCAAAAACTCAACAACTACAAACACGCCATCAATTTATTTCAGATGTAATTCATAACACATAATTTCTTAAAAGAGTCAAATTTGATGATTAACATCAATGGATTGAATTTAAATGGAAAATGTGTAGGGTTTAACATAATGGTTAAGGCTTGAGTAATACCATATGGAATAAATAATGAAATTATTTACTAACAATTTCTTAAAACAGGAGAATAAGTTTTTGAGAACTCTGGTCCTGTACGTTTGTTTTGAAAACTAACTGACAACTGATATTTCAGTTATTTCATTTTGCTTGTTGGTCGATTTTATATTGGCGATACCAAATATAGAAAGATGATATTCTAAATTGTCGAGATATTCTGAACACAGGATTCTATAATAATAATGGAGGAGCTCTCCTTCTGTGACAGTTAACAGTGAAACATTCTTCTGATACAATTTAATTTACAATGCGAAAAAACATCTTATTATTGAAAATTTAGCTTACGCTATAACAGAGTCAAGAATTGAGACACAATTTTCTTAGAAAAGCATTTATTTGGAATACCGATCAGACATGTGTCAGATGATGATATTCTTCCAGGTAAATAGAAAGGAAGAAGAACTGCCTTCGTTGCTATTGAACCCAGATTATGTACAAAACTATTTTTTGGTAAATTTACCTTCTAAACTTGTTCATTTAGTTATTGCGAAGAGCACAAAAAACTTTTATTTATCTTCTAAAGGGTTCTTATCCCATCAAATAACATTCGCAAAGCTCAATTTATATTGTGCATCACAATCTTCAAGTTTTGATTCACCACCACGATTTGGACTTTATTTTAAAGCAAGTATGGAGCATGTAGGTAAAGTAAATTGTGTTTCACCTCTTGAATGTTTATAAAGATTTTTTAGAAAAATACTAATTAATAGGATCCCAGGTTCCTAGAATCGCGATTATAAATCAGCAACTAAGGCCAAGTTGTCCAATTTGTCAGCTCTCAAGAAAACGTGGAGACACTTAAAATATATATGCACAAACGTAGATGAAAATTTCAACAAAATTACAAATGATAGAGCTATTAATTATAAATTTCATCTGAACAAAGATTTCAAATCAGCAAATTGTGAAGTAGAAATCACTTTTTCATGATTTTGTTAATAAAATGTGCTGACATTATTTGAAGTTGTCATCTAGAGATGAGGAATCTAATTAAATTTTGACATAAAATTAGCAAATTTGGAAAGATTGGTATCTTAGTGTTATTTGAGGGTAATAATCCAACCAAACGTGATAGAAAAATTTCAGTACCTAGTTGAAATTTGCCGCTCACAAATTCTTGCTTAAAGAATCAACTAGGTGAATTATCTTTTGATTTAAAAAGGTGAGATATTTAAACATTTACAATAATAGCAACCTACTGTCTGAAGGTTTCAATTACGAGTCACTGAAATCAAATCAGTCGACATTTATTTTGAATCAAAGAAATACTGTCTGTGATTCTGCAGATAATTAACATGTGAATAGAAATTGTTTTTGTTAACATTGTTAACTTTATACTTAAATGCCGATATATATTTTGTTGCTAAGAGAGGTGAGGGATGTCGTCTTTCAAGTAAATTTGATTTGATCTTACATTGTATTAATATTACATCAAGTTGTGGTTCAGTTATATTTTTTGGTATAATTCCATTCGTTTGAATCCACAGTGTCAACAAATTGACAGAGCTAAGAAATATCGAGATGAGATGAGTTATACTAAATGGTAGAACTGTTCCGAATCAAATTCATACTTATATTTCAACCCACACTAAATGACTATAAATGTGATTCCCAAATATTTATATATAATATAACTTTCCAAATAAAACTACTTTGTGTACCTTTAAGTTATGTGGTTAATTTAATATAAGTTTGGTTGTTAATAAATGGTTTCGACCCATTGTCGATTTTTTTAACCTTCAGCTATTCAGTGGAGGTACTGAGTTATATGGAACATATTTTTTTAGGAAACACATTTAGTGATTACAGTACAGATTAAAATTTAAGGAAAAATTACTTCGGCACTAATCTAAAATTATAATTGCTATAAACAAGCTTCATTCTCAGATGATAGATGAGTTGAAACCTAGATCCACACTATGGAAACATTTCCATAAAATGAAAGTACTTGCTATATACAGAGATAGATATGTGGACCTCCAACGGAAACATTCCAGTCCTCAGTCTTTTTGCTAGAACTTTTGAATACGGTTTCTTGGTAATGATGTTTTCTTCTTTATTGTGATTTTTTTTTGTACTTGTTTCGGATTTCTTGGATTTTTATTCATATTTCATAGCCTCAGAGAAAATATTTGCCGATGTTGTCAGGTTTTGTCGTGGCTCATTTCATCTTCATTTATATGATGGTAATCAGCCTTTCCATGTGAACGTAACTCGTCGTGCCCAACGAATCGTCGAAATACTTTAAAAAAGATATATAAAATTAATATTAAAGATTAATTTTATTATATATACCAATTTTATTTGTTTTTCATTTAAATTATATAATTTAATTGTGTGTTTTAACATAAAATATGTCATTAATTATAAAAATCTTGAATACAGATGAAAATTATACTTACATTTAAATCCAATTCTTGGGCCACTAGAATCTTTACACCATTTGCTTTTTGCATCGTACTTTAAGATTTCAATCTTAATTTATTCTGAAAACAAATTAATTAGGTATTAATGTGTTGTTTTAAGGAGCGTCATATACATGAAAGTTCTTATTCTTTGTTTAGTTGGGATTCCTGTAAGTAAATTAATGAATTTAGACAAAAATATTACCTAAAAATAACAGTTTGATACGATCTGTTTCATTTCTAGCATTACTATACACAAGTATTTCTTCCGATTATCATTTCCAATGAGGCAGGGACTCATTAATAAAAGCGAGAATATTTAACTAATAATTTTGAATTGAAGCGTAGGAGCAACTTCAGAGAAATGTGGTTCGTATGAAATATTTGAACTGATTAAAGTTTGGAGGTAAACAAGTAAAGAAAACTTTTTGGTCTACCTGATTTTATGAACAAAATTGAAATTTGTTTATGGGAACGGAATTCAAATGTCTACCTATGAATAACGAATAGTTAATTTTATAAGCTCTTTGGAGAACAACTTAGGAAACTTAGTTCTTAATTTTTTTACATGTAGATAGATAAAATAGGAACATATTGTATAAAATTTCATAAGACACAATCAACCAATCATAATTGATAGTTTAAAGTGTAAACCTCAGTATTCATGCAAACACTATACTTACTCATCATTGGTCCAATTCATTCGAGGCAAGTTATGTTAGAATATCTAGACATCGTGTATAACGGTTGTGATGACAACGAAGAATAAAAACAATAGAAGAGCGTAGTTATAGAAACAGAGTTAAGTTGTAAGAGCAGAGTTAGTTGTATACAGCCCACCAATGTTGTAAGATAGTCAATAAGCGTTTTACTGAGTACCTTGCATTATCATTCCACGTCGCCTTGTAAGCAGGCATGTTCTAACTATTAACTTTTGTGTTTTGACCTTAATGGAAACAAATACTTCCAGTGCTTCCGTGTCCTTTCGGTGAGCACAGGGATGCGTCGTCAGGATTTCGAGAACACCTCCATAGGCAGACAGCTTACTGCATTACTTACTTTCATTCGTTGTAATTCACCCTCTAGTTCCGAGATTTTAATCTTAACGTCTAGTTTTCGGGTACCTCTTGGCTTATCTTTTTCGTGGACTCTACACATGGTTTATTGGTTTAGTAACCGAGGTTACCAGCCAAATTAACAACTCTTCTCTTTTGTCTGAATATGGCAACTCTTATAACTAAATTCAAACAGAAGAACGAACGCTATCTCTAACAGCATTTGGGGGTCTGATGTCGGTGTGGCGCTTTGCCGAATTTTGCTGTTGTTACTTACTTTAGATAGTTAACTCTTTCGGAACTTGGAACGGAGTCGTGCTCAGGGTTTACCGGGCGGTTGACCTTTCTTTCTGCCAATAGAACCTGGATTTGAACCGCCTTTTCCTTTCCATCTTTCAAGGTTTTTGTCTCTTAGTAGGAACTTCTTATAGAACGGAACTGGCGATGTGCCGTCCGGTTTCAATAGGATTCGGAACCACTCGACTTTTGCAGGCACATTTGCTGTTTTCCCATTTCATTATCGCTAATTCTGTTATTAAACTGTTTATAGTACGAAAACAAAAATTTAATTCAGTTGTTTCTTGAATTGGTAACCAAGGTTACCAGACAAGTAAACAAATTTTTCATTTGTTTGAATTTGGTAACTAACTAAATTCAGACAAAAAGGGACACTAAATAAAAACAAAAATATCACTACAAACACTTTTGAAAACTGAGGTGTGAGTGTGATGAGATTAAAAGTCGATGTTACAAGAACACTAAACGTTTATTATATTATTACAAAGTGTGCACTCGGCTAGAAACGTCAAAGACTAAAAACTAAGAACTAAAAACCCTGCGTAGCATGACGCTTGCGTTAGGGCATCTATACAGAGGGGTTCCAAGTATCAATGTGCAATTTCATTCCTTAACAAACTCTTTTCCGTAGTTGCCACTCAAATTTGGATAAATGACGATTGTTACCGCTGCCATTGGTAACGACAGAAAGGTCTCTTATTGTTAGCGACTTTTGTCAATTGTTCAAAGTGCAACCAGGGAATATTGTTGATAGTAACAATTTTTGTTTGAGTTGTTCGTCCTTCCTCTGTCTGAATTTAGTTATAATAGATACCATAATCGAAAGAGAAGAGTTGTTAACGCTAATCCCAAATCTTTATCCCAACCAGCCACCCCCACTCCTGCAAAGTCTTCCAGCTCCAAAACTCAGGAACTCGGTCACCCCCAAGGAGGTGATGTCGAAATTGTCTAACTACAATGCACCAGTTATGGTTCAGTGTTCAAATTTATGTATATGGAATTGTATTAAAGTATTTTAGACCAAGTACACTAAGAATTGGAAGGGACTTCTCATAGAGAAGAAACTTTTAAATTGGTTTGGGAGAAAACAGCGCTAATGATTAGCCGTCTCAGATCTCAGTTTCGGTTAATATTTTTTGACAGCTCATTGACAATCTTGGCAACTGATCTTTGTGTAATTTCGTTTCGTTTGGTGTCCAATAATATAATGCTCTTTGGCGAATTACTGAGAGAGGTTATTTCAATTTGCCAAAATATGCGGAAAGTAGGAAGGTCCTAATTATGTGATGTGAATTTATAAGTTTAACAATATTGAAAAAAAGCAGCTAAAAAACATGTTTAAGTTTTATTATTATCTTATCAAAGAAAATATATAAAATTTCGCCTTCATTGCTGTTGAAACCTGAATATGTACAAAATATCATTTGATTTCAAAACTGATCTTGAACACTTATTTGGTAACTTCTTACAATTTCGTCATTGAAAAGACAAAAACAACAAAAGAAATAAGTATTTACACTTCGTTAGCTGTTTGTTTCACTTTTTAGCCTTCAATGCAGACACAAATCTAATATTTTTGTTTATATTCAAAACGTAATTATAATTTTGTCCAGATTGATGTTTTCAATGAACTCATAAGTCTTGATTTATCTAGTAATAGAGGTCCTTATGATATTCCTTCTACAGTATTGAACGAATTGTGGATTCTCATTAACAAAGCCTCTAACAATGAAATTTAATATGATTTTAAAATCTACTTTATTTCCTAACGTACGTAGAAAATCATTTGTTATACCTACCTTAAAGGATGGAGATAGTTTACTTGTTGTTTACCAAGATTGTCCAAAAAAATCATTTCCAAAATAATTATGCCATAGTTCCAAAATATTATAAATGAGAGTCAACATGAATTTTGCAAATGTAAATCTTCTGCGACCAACCTTCTTATTTATAACCTCTCGACAGTTGGTGCTCTTGATAATCATTTACAGGTTGATGCTGTTTATACAGGCATTTAAAAGGCATTTCATAGAATCTGCCATGATTTATTGTTTGCTAAACTAAATGGGCTGGATTTGACAAGTAATTTTTCCACTGTAAATAATCATAACGATTGTAATGTAAAGTGATTAGTTTTTATAAAAAAATTAATCAACACCATATTCGCAAGTTATACTTTAGATAAAAGATTTTAATATAATGTGTTTGAAATTTAAAAATGAGTAATAGACTGGGCGGTAGTTTTTCTAGAAAAGTTGGTTCGGCTCAAACTAAAATGACTTTGGGTAAATGTAAAAGAAAAGCTGGAGCATATCTTGATGCGTTTGCCCACACATTAAAGTAGCTTTTTACACAAATACTGCTGTAGGATCCCAGGTTCTGCGATGTTTTGTCGTATAAAATAACCTCTTTCCATAATCGGTATCGCGATTATAAGTACAGCAATTAAGCAGAACGAAATACTCTCACATTAGCTGTCAAAATTCCCAGAGTTGTCAAAACGTGCGGACTCCTTAGGAACTCGTTAGGAATATTTAAACAATTACAATAATGGCAACTTGATGCCATTATTGTGGAGATGTCGATTACTGTTCCTGAAAGTCACGGAAATCAAATTAGTTGCAGATCTATCGTCGACATACAAAAACTGTCTGTGATTCTGATAGATAATTAACATGTGAAAAGAAATTGTTTTTGTTTGTTAACTTTATATTTCCATTAGAATAGATTGCTGCTAAGAGAAGTTCCAACTATTATAATTTAGTTTGAATATGTGATACGGACGACGTGAGGGATGAAATTGAAAACAGGATAACTAGATGTATATACACATAAATAAAATTTTAATTAATTAGTAATTACAAAACTAAACGAACATTTGGGAGTGGGTGTTGGACTGAGTGACATTTTACGAACTTTCAAGTTTCAATAGCAACGAAGGAATTTTGTTTATCAAATAAAAGAAAATAACATTTATGTTGCTAAGATTACGATTCCTTGTGACATATGCCAGACCTTAAAATATAAACAAAACATCCAATGTCCAATTGAACCTTATTCGAAATATGTAATTTAGAAAAAAGTTGTCTTCTTTCAAGTAAATTTGATTTGTTTCTTCCATTTCTTCTTTTATTGATGATCCTTGGTCCTGGATTTGCATTTGAGGACTTTTATGACCTTACTTATTACAAGTGTAGCACCCTTACTTACTTTGTTTCTTGTGGTTGGTATTGTTGACTGAGAATACTGTTGAGTCACTTTCAGGTTGTTTAACATCTTGTGATAGTTTTGATTGCACAGAAATTGAAGTTATCTTCATGCCGGAGCTTTCAATAACAATAATCATAGGTTGATAGGAGGACTCTGGTAGACCGGAGAGTAGCACTGTAACTAGCCATTCATCGTCAACTGCGAAACCGATGTTTCTGAGCTTGTGAGCAGTACACATAATTTTGCTCACATATTTCTCTACGTTTTGACATACAGTAAGTGAAGTATTATAGAGATCACGCAGCAGCCCATCACAGCGTGTCAACAAAGAGTCATCAAATGCTTATGAAAACGTATCCCATACTTCTTTTGCAGTACTACTCTCTTGCATGTGCACGTAATTTATTTAGACAACTAGTAAATTTATCTTAGTTTTTGCCTTTGTGTCTCGTTTTGTGTCCACAATGACACATGTGGTGGGGTCTATGCAGTTCCACAACTCCTCTTGCTGTAGGTATGTTTTTAGAGCAAATCGCCACGTTACGTAATTATCTCGGCCGGTTAACATTTCAATTAATGCCAATTGATTGTTTGCTGACAATTTAAGAACCCTTATTCCAGATGTTACGAGAAAACACTTTTCTATTGTCGTATTGACGTTTTAGATTAACTTCATTACTTTTCTCAGTAAGTAAGCCATTCTGGGCTTCCCTGGGCTTTTCTGGCTCCATAACCTGTTAATTTTTCTTGGAAGAATTTATTATTTCAGGAGAAAAACTTATATTTAAGAATTTAGTGTTAAAATTACAACTTAACTGTCTACAGGCGCACAATTCAAATTACAATTTTAACAGTTTATGTGTAGTTTCAGTACACTCCTACAGGTCATCCCGTCAGTCACAATTGGATTCCCAAGAGAAAATGAAACATTATTTGTTTTAAGTTGTGTTATAATTTTTCATTCTTTATAATAGCCTAAGCTACATTGCGCTGTAAATTGAGAAGAATGTTTCAGGTAAACTACTTTGGGTTAACAAGACAGCATTAAATTAACTGAGGAATGCATATTATCGGAATTTGTAAGCTGGGTCATCTCCTTGATTAATATTTATATGATCCCATTTTTCGCACACTTTGGCAGACTGAAATATCCTCTTTCTGTAATTCGCCAAAGAGCATTATAGGATCGGACACCAAACAAAACAAAATTACACAAAGATCAGTTGTCAAGATTGTCAGTGAGTTGTCAAAAAATACGAGCCGAAACTGAGACTGAGACGACTAGCCAGTAGTGCTACCAAATAATTCCATTCAATTAGAAACGTTAAATAATTACTTTAATAACAAGGAGTTTATTTTCTATGAGAAGGCTCTTCTAATTCTTAGGGTACTTGGTCTAAAATACTTTAATACAATTCAATATACATAAATTTCAACACTGAACCATAAATGGTGGGGTGCGTCGTAGTTACACAATTTCGACATCACCTCCTTGGGGGTGACCGAGTTCCAAGAAGTTTTCTGAGTTTTGGAGCTGGGAGACTTTGCAGGAGTAGGGGTGGCTAGTTGGGACAAAGATTTGGGATTAGCGTTAGGAGTAGGGGTACTATCAGAGTTTACCGATAGCATCCCTAGTTTAGACGACAAAGCTGTGTAAGCACTATTTCACTCTCTGTATCTCACCTTCACTTAGCTTTTCTTTTTTCCGGACCCTACACATGGTTTATTGGTTTAGTAACCGAGGTTACAAGCCAAATTAACAGCTCTTCTCTTTCGATTATGGTAACTATTATAACTAAATTCAGACAAAAGAAGGACGAACAACTCAAAAAAAATTGTAATTTTCAACAATATTCCCTGGTTGCTACCCACACTTTGAACAATTGACAAAAGTCGCTAACAATAAGAGACTTTTCTGTCGTTGTCAATGGCAGAGGTAACGATCGTCATTTAACCAAGTTTCGGTAGCAACTACGGAAAAGTGTTGGTAGTGATATTTTCGTTTTTATTTAGTGACCCTATTAAAGTTCCTATTAAAAGACAAGAACAGTGAAATAAGAAAAGGAAAAGGAGGCTCAAATCCAGGTTCTATTGGCAGAAAGGAAGGCGGTACCACATCCAACGACACAGCTAATTATTGTAAAGCCGGTTACACTAGAGTACATTAGAGTACCAATTAATTCTCTGTATCGTGTGAGGTCTTTGAATGGTTTTAAATCTCTGTTAAATTTTGAGTTGCAGTCATATAGTGTTTTAATTGGATTGCAATCCACCATTCTGAATTTCTCTAAAACATATTTTTTTTGTTTAAGTGTTACTCCTTTCTTACTTTGGTTAATTTCTATTCTAAAGAAAAACCTAGCAATCTTTGATCTTCAATTTCTCAGCTAATTCTCTTTTAATTTCATTACCAGTTAGTTTTTTGAGAGCTCTTTTGTACTCCTTAAATTTTTCAAAAACTTCTCTCTTTGACTTAAGGAAAAAACCTGGAACCACCTATTATAATCATCTATTGATGTAAGAATATATCTTGATCCACCGCTGAATCTGACTCGCATTGGTCCGCAGATATCTGAATGAACAATATTCAGTAACTACTTACTTCTTCCTTCTCTGTCAGTAAAGGGTTTCCTTGCTTGCTTACCTCGTTGACATTGTCACACCACATGGGTAATTTATCATTATCCAATTTATTACCGTGTACCAGTCGCTTTCTGTACAAATCCTGTACGCCTTTGCAATGTAAGTACTGTAGTTGTCTATGCCACAGGAAATTAATAGTTAAATATTCTCTCTTTATTAATGAGGTTCTGTTAGAGCATTTGTCAACATTGGCAACGTCTAATGCGCAACCCGCTCCCCTTAGTTAGTTAGGGTGAATTAGCTTTAAGTTACTTACTTTTAAGTCAGCTCGAGAGCAACACACAACGTTCAGATGCTCTGAGCAATATAAACAGAAAAATCACAAACTTGGCAGTTTTACTAGTCCAGCACATACAAAACATTGGTCCTTCGAGCAAAAACTATTACACATACAAAACATTGGTCCTTCGAGCCGGATTTACGTGTACAAGATTAGCAAGAAGCAAGGGCGAACGGAAAACACCTGTTCAACACACAGAAGAATACGTGGCGATAAGTTCCGTCGTACCGAAAACAGCAATTAGTGTTCAATTGGCAACGGTTCCAGTTGAAATAACCAGTGCAGGCAAGTCAAGTTTGGATTTGGCATCGATTCCAGAAGAATTCCAGCAAAAGGAAGTCTAATCAACAACCATAGCAACATCAAGGTCATTTCAAAAACAAACCAGGGTTTCAAGTCAAAAGGGCCTGCATTGCACGTGTCCACAACCATTGGTTTCAAGTCGAAAGGCCTGCGTAACACGTGTCTACAACCACTTGAGTCTTTGTTTCCCATCTACTACCTGCATGCACATTTGCCAATTTAAAAAATTCTTTACATTTGAAAAACAAAACGATCACAATGTCTACTGAAAGCATTAAGAAATTACAATGTAAACGTCGTACAATCAAAGGCAAGCTGACCAGGTTGCATAATTACGTAAACTCTATAGACACCGCAATCATTAATGACGAATTAATAGCACAATTAAGAATTCGTTTGGAAAAACATTCGTGTATATTAGATGAATTTTCTTCCATTTCTACAGAAATATACTACCTCGAAGGTAATGAGGATAGTTCTGAATTGGCGGAGTTTGAAGATTCATTCTATGACGTTACAACAAAAATTACTAGATTAATCAACGATTATACCATAAATAATCAAACACAATCGAATACGTCATCATCAGATACAGTCGCGAGCAATCCAATTACAGGTATAAAATTGCCTACAATAAATCTACCTTGTTTTAAGGGCCACTATGACGGTTGGCTAGAATTTCGCGATGCATTTAAGTCATTGATACATGCAAATCAATCTTTGTCCGACGTTCAAAAACTTTATTATTTGCGCTCGTGTCTTCAAGGGGATGCTGCTCGAGTCCATTGAAATTACTGCATATAATTATGATATTACTTGGCAATTGTTAGAAGATAGGTTCGAGAACAAGTCCCTAATAATTCACAATCATATTAAAGCCATTTTCGATCATCCAAATGTTACAAAGGAATCACATGTTCAATTGCGAGATCTCTGCGACTCTGTGACAAAAAACTTGCGTGCTCTAAAATCTTTGGGCGAGCCGACAGATACGTGGGATACTCTTATAATTTACATAATCGCAACCAAAATGGACGATATTACCCGACGCGAATGGGAGATCGTCAACAACAACTCACAAATTCCAAACATGGCGGATATGTATAAATTTCTAAAAGGGCGTTGTGAGCTTTTAGAGAAACTGGAACATGAAAGGTCTAAAAAGCCAAAGAACAAACCATTCAAATCAAGCGCGTATGCCACTGTGTCTGTCAAGGTCAGTTGTTATTATTGTAAAAAGGATCATGCAATTTACAACTGTAATAAATTTAAAGGGCTCTCAATAAATGACCGTATCTCAGAAACTAAAAGGCTTAAGCTGTGTCTAAACTGTTTAAGACAGGGACACAACACAAAAACATGCCATTCATTTAGTTGTCGAAAATGTGGCAAAAGGCATAATACCTTACTACATATTGAGACACATGTTGGCAGTGAAATTGTCACTGACACTGAAGTGCCAGTTACCATTGTCAATCACTCGGTGGCAAATGAACAAAGGCAAGTCTACTTGTCAACAGTCTTAATTCATGTAACAGATGCACAAGGCAACAATCAAGTTCTACGTGCACTACTTGACAACGGGTCCCAAAGTTCATTTGCGACTGAAAGGGCTGTTAAAATGTTAAATTTAAATAAACACAAAACCCAATTTAAAATTTCTGGTGTTGGTCAAACTATATCGGAGATTCAATATCAAACAATACTCGACATTTCTTCTGTTCAAGGTTCATTCAAAACATGCGTTTCATGTTTAATTATGAATAAGATCACAGAACCCATACCTTCTACTACAATGCCAAAATATAACTTTACACTTCCAAGTCGTATTACTTTGGCAGATCCTACTTTCAATATATAAAATGATATCGACATCCTATTGGGTGCCGACATATTTTGGAAGGTTCTACTGCCTGAGCGTGTTTCACTGGGAAAACATAATCCTATGCTGCAAAATACGTCCTTTGGGTGGATCGTTATAGGAGGATGGAGTAAAGGGAATCAGAGGCATTCAGTCAATTGTTTAGTCGTAAACAAAACTGATCAAATCGTGAAGCGTTTTTGGGAAATAGAGGAAATAGGTGATTCGTATCAAATATTTAATGAAAGGGAACAGTTTTGCGAGAATCATTTTAAAGATCATTATGAGTGCGACTCGTCTGGCAGATTCATTGTACGAATTCCGTTTAACGACAAAAAAGGTCAGCTAGGCGAATCAAGGCAAGGAACATTAAATAGATTTCAGTCGCTAGAAAGAAAATTAGCGAAAAATAGCCATTTAAAACAAAGTTACGATGAATTCATGCAAGAATATATCGACCTAGGACACATGAAACAAGTCGAGGATGTAGGTGATGAGAAGATTGGTACTCAATATTATTTACCTCATCATGCGGTTTTAAAAGAAGCAAGTTTGACAACAAAAATACGTGTTGTATTTGATGCGTCGGCCGAGACAAGTAGCGGTCTTTCGCTAAATGATGTTCAATGCAGCGGCCCGACCATACAAAATGAGTTGTTTTCCATACTATTGAGATTCCGAATTAATCAATATGTTCTCACAGGAGATATATCAAAAATGTATCGTCAAGTTCTGGTTCATTTTGATGAACGATGCATGCAAAGAATATTTTGGAGATTCAACAAAAATGAAGCAATACAAACCTATGAGCTGGCAACCGTAACTTACGGCACAGCATCAGCACCATTCTTAAGTGTTAGATGTTTGAAACAATTAGCTATGGATCACTCAACAGAGTTTCCCGAAATTAGCAGGATCATTGAATATGATTTCTATGTAGACGATGTGATTACGGGTGCTAATTCAAAGGCAGAGTTACTGCGCATTCAGCGAGAACTGTCAAACATCTTACAACGGGGCAAGTTCGAACTGCGCAAATGGTTGTGTAATGATTCAGAATTGTTATCTAAATTTCAAGTAAATAACAATTTAAATGATGGATTAATTCATTTGGGACCAAATGACAATAATAAGACGCTTGGTATACTATGGAATGCTTGTAACGACATTATTCAATTTGAAACAAGTCAGCTTAAATATTCTCAACAATTTCCAACCAAACGTTTCATTTTGTCAACAATAGGTCAAATATTTGATTGATTGCACCTGTCACAATTTTGGGAAAAATCCTTATTCAAAAATTGTGGTTACAAAAACTAGATTGGTATGATCCCATATCTGTTCATTTATCCAGTCTATGGTCAGAATTTGTAAATAATATTCAAAATTTGAATAACTTGAAGATTGATCGGTTTGTGTTGAAGCCAGAGTACGAGGAATGTGAGCTCCACGGTTTTGCAGACGCGTCTGAAGCGGCTTACGGTGCCTGTATTTACCTACGATGTAAGGTTAAAAATCAGTACTTTGTTCAAATGCTTTGTTCCAAATCAAAGGTTGCGCCAATTAAACAGGTATCATTGTCAAGGCTTGAATTATGCGCTGCAACATTACTCGCAAAATTAACAGACAAGGTACGACGATCAATCAGACTCAACATTCAAGCACAATTATTTTGGTCAGATTCCACGATTGTTCTTTGTTGGATACGAGGTTGTCCATCGCGTTGGAAAACCTTTGTTGCAAATCGCGTGGGTGTGATTCAGTCACTTACAAAACAAGAACAATGGAATCATGTAAGGTCTCAGTCAAATCCTGCAGATTTATTATCACGAGGTACGAATGCAGATGTTTTAAAAACCTCCACGTTTTGGTCAAATGGCCCACAGTGGCTCATTAAAGATAAGTCAGAATGGCCAGAATTTACGGAATCTGAACCGAATATAATTCCAGAGCAAAAAACTGTTTGTTTGCAAACAACCATTACAGACGAATCCATCTTCATACGATATTCGTCGATAACAAAATTAAAGCGCGTTGTTGCATACATGTTAAGATTTATTTCAAATTGTAAAGAAAAAAAAAACTATCTGGCCCTCTGAGCTGTACCGAATTAAAAAATTCTATGGTAGTTTTGCTACGTGTAATGCAACAAACTACATTTGTTACTGAGTATAATGATTTGGTAAATAAAAGGCCAATTAATAAAAAAAGCTGACTATTGTCTTTAAATCCGTTTATTGATAACGACAATTTAATACGTGTGGGTGGTCGATTAGTTAACGGTGATTATAATTTTAACAAAAAACATCCTGTCATCTTACCAAAGAGTCATGTTTTAACAGAATTGGTCCTCAGAAATGAGCATGTCAGACTGTTACATTGCGGACCTCAACAATTATTATATTCCGTACGGGATAATTATTGACCAATCTCAGGTCGCACCGTATGTCGAGGAATAATTCGGAAATGTATTCGATGTTTTAAGGCTAAGCCAACGAATACGGAATATTTGATGGGTAATCTGCCTGAATGCCGCGTTAATCAGTTCAATCCTTTCACAAACGTTGGTTTGGATTACGCAGGACCATTTTTGTTGAAAGATAGAATAACAAGAGGTGCAAAATTCATAAAGGCTTATGTTTGTGTCTTCGTTTGCATGGCTTCAAAGGCTATCCATTTAGAATTATTAACTAATTTGAGCACAGAGGCATTTTTACAAATGTTAAAAAGGTTCATCGCTAGTCGAGGTTTGCCCTCCAACATATATTCCGACAATGCCACCACCTTTGTTGGTGCAGACTCCGCATTGAAAGAAGAATTTCTGTTTGTTGACACTAACGTAGATAATATTAATCAATTCTTGAATAAAGAAGGTATTACGTGGCATTTCATTCCTGTGCGATCACCTAATTTTGGAGGTATATGGGAAGCTGGTTTTAAAAGCTTTAAACATCACTTGAGGCGAATATTAGGCAATGATAAGTTTACGTTTGAAGAGTTTTATACGGTAATGTCACAGATTGAAGCAGTTTTCAACTCGCGTCCAATAAGTCCATTATCAACAAATCCAGATGATTTATCTCCGTTAACGCCGAGTCATTTTCTAATTAGCAAATGTTTAACTTCAATCCCTGAACCTATCCTTTCCCACATTCCTGTCAACCGACTCAATAATTACCAACGACTGGATCAACTGAAACACCACTTTTGGCAACGTTGGCAAAAAGAGTACGTGTCCGAACTCCAAGCCAGGTTGAAATGGAAACAAGCGGGTCAACACATCCTCAAACCAGGACCTCTTGTCATCATTAAGGACGATCAACTGCCCCCTCTACAGTGGCGTATGGGACGCATTCTTGAGTTACATCCTGGTGAAGATGGAGAAGTGCGTGTAGTGAGTGTAAAAAGCACAACCGGTGTGCTAAAACGAGCAATTTCGAAAGTGTGTGCGCTACCTTGTGATTGACTTTTCTATTATGACTCCTATTCTGATTTCCAATGTATTAATTATATTCTATTTGTCTATTGAAAATTGTATTTTCAAGGCGGGCGGCATGTTAGAGCATTTGTCAACATTGGCAACGTCTAATGCGCAACCCCCTCCCCTTAGTTAGTTAGGGTGAATTAGCTTTAAGTTACTTACTTTTAAGTCAGCTCGAGAGCAACACACAACGTTCAGATGCCCCGAGCAAAATAAACAGAAAAATAACAAACTTGGCAGTTTTACTAGTCCAGCACATACAAAACATTGGTCCTTCGAGCAAAAACTATTACACATACAAAACAGGTTCTTTCTCATTGAAAATGGTAATTAGAAGAAATACTTATGTACAGTAGTGCTAGAAATGAAACCGATTGTACCAAACTGTTATTTTTAGGGAATAATTTTGGCTAAATTCATTACTTATACTTACAGGAATTCCCAACTAAACACAGAATAACGCTCCATAAAACAACACATTGATTTGTTTTCAGAATAAATTATGATTTTTGTTTATTGGAACAAGGAGGCCTCTCCGGGCACCGATGCGAAGATCATGGCCTAAGAGTAATTAACCACAAAGGTTTAGGAAAATAGAAGGGAAAACTAAAGAGGTACGTAACAATCGCTACATGGTAAAGAAAAGATGTCCCAAAGAGACGCAGAGGTCTAGACAGCCAAGAGACAAGGTCTCTTGTATCTGTCGGATTCACAGGGTTGGATATCATGCAAGCATGCAATCTCCGGATTAGAGTGTTGAAAGATAGATCTCCGGAGATTGAGGGCATGCTATTTTCTCTGAGGCTATGAAATATGAAAAAATATGCAAGAAAGCCGAAAAAAATACAAGAAAAAATCACAATCTATCAAAAAGGCTGAGGACTAAAGCAGGTACTTTCATTTTATGGAAAGTTTTCCATAGTATGGGCATACGTTTCAACTCATCTAACATCTGAGAATTAAGCATGTTTATAGTAATTATAATATTAGAATGGTGCTGTAGTTGTTTTTGCTTATATTTTAATCTGTAATTTATGACGGAAAAGGTGTTTCCTAAATAACTATACCGTATCAAAAATGATGAGCGTGTCTACTCGCATATTGAGACGGAACATCAATACCCCTTTGTAAACAAAAAGGAAAGATATACATGCAATTATGTGGGCGGGCCGAACTGACTGGAGGGGATCATTTGGTTTTGCTGCGTTTAGCATGCGGTTCGTCTCCGCAGACGTTGTTTTTAGTATATTTTATTTAATTTTTGGGATACATTTTTATTTTGAAAAAAGTAGTTTATTTTTAGAATACTTATTTTTGTTTTTGATATACCCTCAAAAAATATTTCATTTTACAGATTGAAAATTATACAAAGTTACGGAATTTAAATGGAGCATCCGAAGAAATCGAACTACATCCCTACCCATACGGAGAGTTACTAAATGCATTCGCAAAGATTAATTGGCGCATTGTCTCTGAGAGTAGGGATTCTTACTACCGGGCAAAACTTTTCTCTCTTTGTCGTGCATCCATCTCTTACAACATCCAGACACGAAGAGCATTTTTCGTACGGTATATATATATATATATATATATATATATATATATATATATATATATATATCTGTATATTTTTCCACTGAATAATTGGAGGTTGAAAAAATTGGCAATGTGTCGAAACCATTTTATAACACCAAACTAGTATTAAAATGTCGACATAAGTTAAACAAAGTAGTCTTATTTGTAAAGTTATGTTATATTTAAATATTTGGGAATCTCATTTATGGTCATCCACTGTAGGTTGAAATACAAGGATGAGATTGATTCGAAACAGTTCTATCATCAAAAATATTATAACAAATTGAAAAATCATCACGATATTCCTTTGCTCTGTCAATTTGCTGAGACCGTGGATTAAAACGAATTATAAGAAAAGATATAACTGAACCACAATTTGGTGTTATATTAATACAAAGTAAGAATCAAATCAAATTTGCTTGAGAGAAGACAACTTTTTTCTAAATTACATACTTCTGACATATGCCATAAAGAAACAAAATTTGACATGTTATTTTATTTTTTGACAAACAATTCGTTGCTATTGAAACTTGAAAGTTTGTAAAATGTCACTCAGTCACACACCCACTCGTTTTATTTTGTAATTACAAATTAATTAAAATTTTATTTAAGTGTTTATACATCAGGCTAGTTATCTTGTTTTCAATTATATTCCTCACCTTATAATAGTTGAAACTTCTCTTAGCAGCAATCTATTCAGCAGCAATAAATGTCAAAGAGGGATCTGCAACTGATTTGATTTCAGTGACTCTCAGGGCTAGTAATCTAAACCTTCAGACGGTAAGTTGCTATTTTTGTAACTGTTTAAATATTTCACCTTTTTAAATAAACAGTAAATTCACGTAGTTGATTCTTTCAGCTTGAATAAGTGAGCGACAGATTTCAACTATGCACTGAATTTTTCTCCTTCACCTTTAGTTATCACCCTCAAACAACACTAATATACCAATCTTTCCATATTTGATAATTTTATGTCGCAAATTATTTAGATTTTTCATGTCTGGATGACAAGTTCAAATAATGTTATCACAATTTATAAACCAAATCATGAAATAGTAATTCATACTATTTCACAATTTTCTGGGAAAATAAAGATTTGCAATCTTTGTTGGGTTGAAATTTATAATTAATAGATTTATCTGTTGCAGTTTTGTTAAAACTTTCATTTACTTTAGTGCATATATATTTTTAGTGTTTCCATATTTTCTTGGGAGTAGGCATGTTTTGACAAAACACTGACAACATCATCGAGAACTAAAGTTGTAGTATTTTCGTCCTGCTTATTCGGTTATCAAATAATCGCGATACCGATTATGGGAAGAAGTTATTATATACAATCAAACATCGCGGAGCCTTGTATCCTATTAAGCAGTATTCTTCTAAAATATCTGTAATAAGGTATATCATAATTGAAATGAAAGTTTATGCTCTTATAGACATTCAAGAAGTGAGACACAATTTACTTGCTTTACCTGTATGCTCCATACTAGCTTCAAAAATATGTTAAAATCGTGGTAGTAACTCTCCATATGCGTTGGGATGTAGATGGAGTTCTTAGATACTTTATTTAAATTTGCAATCTGTGAAAAGTAATAATTTTTGAGGGTATTGCAAATATGATCTTCAAAAATTGATTGAATAAATCATATTGTAGAAGAGAATGAAAAACACAGTGACCAAAGATTTTTTTGAAAGAAGGAAAATAACGGAGCGATTTTTAATTAGGGATGTCTCAATATGATTATACGGCGTTGTAGTGCGTTGATTCAGTCAACCAAAGGGGCGGTATATATAACACGATATTTTACACTAAAAACTCTCTGTACTCTGTAATATTGTATAACTTTGGTTAACTTTTGATATATATACAAATCGGGATTCTTTTTTACAGTTTCAAAGACATTTTAGTGTTTTGTTAATATATCATATGTCCTAACTTTATTTGAGTGAACTTTAAATATGATATGATATGGTAATATTTTGATACAGCAAAATTAAAGCCCACGGGAAATTTTCATGTGGCTTGATTTCCGAGAATTTCACAATTAATTAACACTATTTGAAATCAGAGCTCTAAAATAGATATATTTCGTTATTAATGTAATTGTTACAATATTCCGCCTTGATTAACTGCAATAAATTATGTATCTAAGGGAATCCAAATTTAAAAAACAATAGAACACTTGTTGTAACCTAGCATCTGTTATTTACAACTTTTCCCAAAACTTAATTTAAAATATTAACAATTTCAACATTCAAGAGATGCTGCGAAACTTTAGAGCAGTAGGTCTCTCACCATTCAAAAAATCAACAACTACATACACGCCATTAATTTATTTCAGATGTAATTCATGAGGAATAACACATAATTTCTAATGGAAGTCAAATTTGATGATTAACATCAGTGAATCAAATCTAAATGGAAAATGTGTGTGGTTTAAATTAATGGTTAAGACTTGAATAATACTATATGGAATAAATAATGAAATTATTTATTAACAATTTCTTAAAACGAGAGAATAAGTTTTTGAGAACTCTGGTTCTGTACGTGTGTTTTTACAACTAACTGTCAACTGATGTTGGAGTTATTTCATTTTGCTTGTTGGCCGATTTTATAATGGCCTTACCAAGTATACAAAGTTGTTATTCTAAATTGTCGAGATATTCTGAACACAGGATCCTATAATAATAATCGAGGAGCTATTTTCCTGTCACAGTTAACTGTGTGGCATTCTGCTGATATAATTTAATTTACAATGCGAAAAAATATCTTATTCTTGAAAATAAAGCTTACGCTATAACAGAGTCAAGAATTGAGACGCAATTTACTTGCAAAATCATTTATTTAGAATACCGATGAGACATGTAGTAGATGTTAAGATTCTGCATATAGCATATGGATAAACCAAGTAAATTGTGTGTCACCTCTTGAATGTTTATCTTTCTTTTCAGTTATGTTATACCTTATTGCACGGTAAAGTAGTTTTTTTAGAAAAATACTACTTAAAATGATCCCAGGTTCCTATAATCGCGATTATAAGATTAGCAATTAATTAGAATGAAAATACCCCAACATGCCCAAGTAGTCTAATTTGTCAGCAAGTTGTCAAAACGTGCGTAGCGGTTACGAGCTCTCAAGAAAACGTGGAGACACTTAAAATATATATGCACTAAAGTAGATGAAAATTTCATCAAAATAACAAATGAGCTATTAATTATAAATTTCAACTCAACAAAGATTGCAAATTTTTACACAGAAAATTGTGATTTGATTTTGTTTATAAATTGTGTTGTCATTATTTGAACTTGTCATCTAGACATGAGGAATCTAAATAAATTTTGACATAAAATTAGCAAAATTAGAAAGATTGGTATCTTATTGTTGTTTGAGGGTGATAATCCAACCAAACGTGAAAGAGAGAAATTCAGTACCTAGTTGAAATTTGCCGCTCACTAATTCTTGCTTAAAGAATCAACTACGTGAATTATTTTTTGATTTAAAAAGGTGACATATTTAAACAGTTACAATAATAGGAACCTACTGTCCGAAGGTTCCGATTACGAGTCACTGAAATCAAATCAGTTGTAGATGTCTCGACGACATTTATTTTCCATCAAAGGAATACTGTCTGTGAATCTGACAGATAATTAACATGTGAATAGAAATTGTTTTCATTAACTTTATACTTAAATGCAGAAATATATTTTGCTACTAAGAGACGTGGGGGATGAAATTGAAAACAAGTAACTTGCCTGATGTATATACACATAAATAAAATTTTAATTAATTAGTTATTACAAAATTAACGAACATTTGGGAGTGAGTGTTGTATTGAGTGACATTTTGCAATCTTTCATATTTCAGTAGCAACGAAGGAAGATTACGTCACCTTATGATGTATGTCAGCCTGTCCAATTATAGGCAAGAGTTATGGTTAATTCAATTAAACCTAATTCGAAATATGTGATTTGGAAACACGTTGTCCTCTTTCAAATAAATTTGATTTGATCTTATATTGTATTAATATTACATCAAATTGTGGTTCAGTTATATTTTTTGTTATAATTCTATTTGTTTGAATCCACAGTGTCAACAAATTGACAGAGCAAAGAAATGTCGAGATGAGTTATAATAACTTTAATGGTAGAACTGTTCCGAATCAATTTCATCCTTATTTTTCAACTTACACTAAATGACTATAAATGTGGTTCCCAAATATTTAAATATAATATAACTTTCCAAATAAAACTATTTTGTTTAAGTTTTGTGGTTAATTTAATTAATTTTAACCTCCAATTAGTTAGTGGAAAGAAGTACTTAAATGATATATGCGACATAATTTTAGGAAACACATTTACTGATTACAGTACAGATTAAATTTTAAGGAAGAATAACTTCGTCACTATTCTAAAATTATAATTAGAATAAACAAGCTTAATTCTCATATGTACTATGAGTTATAACGTAGGTCCGTACTATCGAAACATGGAATTCGAGATGGCGATGTGTGGGACAAGAATTGAACTTCTATCCAAAGAAAATTTCGACACGAGGCGGATTCAGGTAGAGGCGTTACTTAACAAAATCGATACCTGGGATTTCGTTAATGGTGAAGTATCAAAGCCAGTTATATGTCAGGTTGATACAAAAAGTGAATCAGCGCTTAAAACGTGGATGTAAATAAGATAAAAAGGTAAATGCGGACATAATCCTATGCATAAGCCCATCGGACCTCAAGAGTATCAAAGGATGCGAGATTTCCAAAGATGTATGGCACTTTTGAAACAATTATTTTATATATTTTATATTATTTGATTAAGTATAAATAAAATTGGATAACGATAAATTACCAACGTGGTGTGACATATGTCAACGAGGTAAACAAGCAAGGATACCCTTTACTGACAGAGAAGTAAGCAGTTACTGAATATTGTTCATTCAGACATCTGCGGACCAATGCGAGTCAGAACCAGTGGTGGATCAAGATATCTTCTAACATTTAGGTGTATTTTCTCATGTCAAAAGGAGAATTTCTTGAAAAATTTAAGGAGTACTAAAGAACTGTCGAAAAACAAACTGGTAATGAAATTAAGAGAAAATTAGCTGAGAAATCAAGATCAAAGAATGCTAAGTGTTTTTTGGAATAGAAATTAACCAAAGCAAGAAAGGAGTAACACTTAAACAAAAAAAATATATTCAGAGAAATTCAGAATGATAGATTACAATCCAGTTAAAACACCCTATGACTGCCACTCAAAAGTTAACAGAGATTTAAAAATGTTTAAAGTCCCCACACGATACTGAGAATTAATTGGTAGTCTAATGTAGTCTAATGCAGCCGATCAAAACTGGGGCTTTACAATAATTAGCTGTGTCTTTCTGACAATCGAACCTGGATTTGAGGCGCTTTTTCAGTTTCTTATTTCACCGTTTTTGTCTCTTAATAGGAACTTATTCTGAAATGGAACTGGCGAAGTGCCGTGTGGTCCCAATAGGACTCTGAAGCACTCGAACTTCTTGCAGGCACGCTTGCTGTTTTCGCATTTCATGACCGCTAATTCAGTTATTAAATTGTTTATAGTACGAAAACCAAAACTTAATTCAGTTGTTTCTTGAATTGGTAACCAAGGTTACCAACCAAGTAAACAATTTTTTTTATTTGTCTGAATTTAGTAACTAACTAAATTCAGACAAAAGATGGACAGATTTCAGTAGTTGCTACACAAACTTGGATAAATGACGATCGTTACCGCTGCCATTGGTAACGACAGAAAAGTCTTTTATTGTTAGCAACTTTTGTCAATTGTTCAAAGTATGGTTAGCAGCCAGGGAATATTGTTGATAGTAACAATTTTGGTGTGAGTTGTTTGTCATTCTTCTGTTTGAATTTAGTTATAATAGTTACCAAATTCGAAAGAGAAGGGTTGTTAATTTGGCTGGTAACATCGGTTACTAAATCAATAAACTATGTGTAGTGTCCGGAAAAGAGACAAGCTAAGTGAAAAACTCAATAAAACCCGAAAGTCTGCCGACGTTTCCAGAGGTACCCAATTTCCTTAATGTTCAAATTTATGTATATTGAATTGTATTAAAGCATTGCATATTCTTCAGACAACAAAAGTATGTTTTACTTTTGATTAATAAACATATCGCCTTCATTGCTGTTGGAACCTGAATATGTACAAAATGTAATTTGATTTCAAAACTGAACTTGAACAATTATTTGGTAACTCACAATTTCGTCGTTGAAAAGACGAAAACTACAAAAGAAATAAGTATTTACTCTTTACACGTGTGCTGTTTGTTTCATTTTTTAGCTTTCAATGCAAACACAAATTTAAACAATATCGTTTTGTCATGAAAATATTTTTGTTTATATTCAAAAAATAATAATAATTTTTTCCAGATTGATGTTTTTAATGAACTCAGAAGTCAGATTTATCTAGTAATAGAGGTCCTTATGATATTCCTTCTACAGTATTGAATGAATTGTGGATTATAATTAACAAAGCCTCTAACCATGAAATTTAACTTGTTTTTAAAATGTGCTTTATTTCCTAATGCACAGAAAAATTCATTTATTATACCTACCTTAAAGAATGGAGATAGTTTACTTGTAACAAATTTAGGCCTGTATGAAAAATGTTTTGTATTCCATAATTGTCCAAAAAAATTCATTTCCAAAATAATTATGCCATAGTTCCAAAATATTATAAATGAGAGTCAACACGGGTTTTGCAAATGTAAATCTTCTGCGACCAACCTTCTTATTTATAACAATTCGACAGTTATCATTTACAGGTTGATGTTGTTTATACAGACTTTTAAAAGGCATTTGATAGAATCTGCCATGATTTATTGTTTGCTTAACTAACTGGGCTGGAGTTGTCAAGTAAGTTTTCCACTGTAGATAATCATAACGATTGTAATATAAAGTGATTAGTTTTTTAGAAAAAATAAATCAACACTATTTTCGAAAGTTACACTTTAGGTAAAAGGTTTTAATGTAATATGTTTGAAATTTAGAAATGTGTAATAGATTAGGCGGTAGTTTATCTAGAAAAGTTGGTTTGGCTCAAACTAAAATAAATTTGCGTAAATGTAAAAGAAAAGCTGGTGAATATTCTGGTGCTGAAAGAGTTCAAACACAGAGGTTCAAGAATACAGATATTATTAAAAAGCACTGATTGCAGAACAATTTTTAAATGGGATGGACAGTAATTTAGCATATAAATTCCAGCTTAAAGTATGCGTTATTGTTGAAGAAGAAATTATGCGTAGAAATATTTAATCTTTCCATTTCTCTGTTAACATCATCTATTACTGACTAGTAATTAATAAGTCAACTTAGTTGTCACGCCCTTCCAAATTCTGTCAATGTCAAAACTTTTCGGGTTATTCATCAAACTCTCTAATACCCTCAAAAATTATTTCTTTTTACAAATTGCAAATTTAAATAAAGCATCCTAAGAACTCCATTTACAATTCAACGCATATGGAGAGTTACTACCACGATTTTAACACATTTTTAAAGCAAGTATGGAACATATAAGTAGAACAAGTAATCGTGTCTCACTTCTTGAATGTCTATAATAGTGTAAGCGTTCCTTTTAATTATGGTGCCCTTGTTGCACTATAAAGTAGATATTTAGAAAAATACTGGTTAATAGGATCCCAGGCTCTGCGATGCTTTGTCGTATAAAATAACCTCTTTTTATAATCGGTATCGCGATTATAAGATCAGCAATTAACCAGAACGAAAATATTCCAACATTAGTTGACTAAGTTGTCAGAGAGCTGTCAAAACGTGCGTACTCGTTAGGAACACTCAAGAAAACGTGGAGACACTAAAAATATATATGTAACAAACCAACAAAAAATGCTATTACTTATAAATTTCTACTGTAAAAAGATTGCAAATCTTTACGCAGAAAATTGTAGAATAGAAATCAATATTTCATGATTTGGTCTAAAAGTTGTGTTGACATTATTTGAACTTGTCATCCAAACATGAGGAACATAATAATTTTCTTCATAAAATTAGCAAATATGGAAACATTGGTATCTTAGTGTTGTGGGAGAGTGATAACCCAACCAAAAGTGAAAGAGAAAAATTGTCGCTCACTAATTCAAGCTGAAAGAATCAACCATGATAATTTACTGTTGATTTAAAAAAGTGAAATATTTAAACAATTACAATAATGGCAACTTTTTGTTTGAAGGTTTCGATTACGAGTCCTGAAAAATCACGGAAATCACGAACCTTCAAGTTTCAGTAGCAACGAAAGAATTTTGTTTATCAAATAAAAGAAAATAACATTTATGTTGCTAAGATTACGTTTCCTTGTGACATATGCCAGACGTTACAATATAAACAAAACATCCAATGTCCAATTAAACCATA
This sequence comes from Aethina tumida, assembly GCF_024364675.1. NCBI lineage: Eukaryota > Metazoa > Arthropoda > Insecta > Coleoptera > Nitidulidae > Aethina > Aethina tumida. The sequence continues at coordinate 26,933,398 of NC_065435.1, forward strand.
TTCAAAATATGTAATTTAAAAAAAGTTGCCTTCTTTCAAGTAAATTTGATTTCAGTAAGAAGAAATGCTAGTTGTGCCTATGTTGATGATGGCCTGTTATTCTCAATTGATGAATCAGAACTAAATTAATTTAAAAAAAAACTGAAAAACACATATTGGAATTAAAATAATGGAAACCCCAAGTAATATTTTGGGAATGCAAATAGAAAGTTTTAGTATTTATGTGGAACAAATTTTAAACAGATTTGAAAAGACTAATGCTAGTCCTAATACTATTCCAGTCGACCCTCACATAACACAGACTGTTCCGTCAAGTTTTACTTGGCGACCACCGCAAATAATCTGACTTAGAGACAATAAATCTGTTGCCAGTTTAGGAACACATAATACTTTTGGAAAAAGCACCTTTTTGTTTTGACCTTCATCGTCATAATGGTCCAACCTCACTTGTACTGAGCATTGCACAGATTATACTTTGTTGTCTGCGACTCTGATTTTATGTATGACAGAGTCATATTTTCAAGCATGTTCTTACGTCTTGTCATGTGTGACGATGCACCGGAAGCCACTTGCCATGGGTCATTTTGGCTGGATGTTGCCTCAAACACAACAGCATATGATGAACTACTTGCTTTTTGTTGAACATTCTTGGTCCTGGATTTGCATTTGAGGACTTTTATGACCTTACTTGTTACAAGTGTAGCACCTTGAATCCTTACTTGGTTGTTGGTTGTTTTCTTGATGACTGACAATACTGTTGAGTCACTTTCAGGTTGTTTAACATCTTGTGATAGTTTTGATTTCACAGAAACTGAAGTTATCTTCATGCCGGAGCTTTCAATAGCAATAATCATTGGTTGATAGGATTCTAGTAGACTGGAGAGTAGCACTGTAAATAGCCATTCATCGTCAACTTCGAAACCAATGTTTCTGAGCTTGTGAGCAGTACACATTATTATGCTCACATATTTCTCTACGTTTTAACATGCAGTAAGTGAAGTATTACAGAGATCATGCAGCAGCCCATCACAGCGTGTCAACCAAGAGTTATCCCATACTTATTTTGCAGTACTACTCTCTTGTATGTGCACGTAATTTATTGAGTCAACTAGTAAATTTATCTTAGTTTTTGCCTTTGAGTCTCGTTTTGTGTCCACAATGACACATGTGGGGGGATTTATGCAGTCCACAACTTCTCTTGCTGTAGATGTGTATTTACAGCAAATCGCTAGGTTACGTAATTATCTCGGCCGGTTAACTTTTCAATTAATGCCAATTGATTGTTTGCTGACAATTTAAGAACCCTTATTCCAGATGTTACGAGAAATCACCTTTCAAATGTCGTATTGACGTTTTAGGTTAACTTTATTACTTTTCTCAGTAAATAAGTCTTTCTGGGCTTAAAAGAATTTATTATTTCTCAAGAAAAATTTATATTTAAGAATTTAGTGTTAAAATTACAACTTAACTGTCCACAGGCGCACAATTCAAATTACAATTTTAACAGTTTATGTGTAGTTTTAGTGCACTCCTACCAGCTCATCGCATCAGTTACAATTGGCTTCCCAAGAGGAGCTGAAACATTATTTGTTTTAAGTAGTGTCAAAATTTTTCATTCTTTATAATAGTGTAAGCTACATTGCGCTGTAAATTAGATTTTTTTTTAGAAGAATGCTTCAAGTAAACTAATTAGGGTTAACAAGACAGCATTAAGTTAACTAAGGAAAGCATATTATTATATTTAGTTCGCTTGGTCAGCATCACTAATATTTATACGATCCACATTCCGCACATTTTGGCAGATTGAAATAACCTCTTTCCGTAATTCGCCAAAGAGCATTATGGGATCGGATACCGAACAAAACAAAATTACACAAAGATCAGTTGTCAAGATTGTCAATGAGTTGTCAAAGAATACGAACCGTATTCCATATCAGTCTTCAGAATTTTGCCAAACTAATTTAAGTGTTTCTTTTCTATGAAACCTTTTTTCTAAATGTTAGTGTATTGATCTTTTTGCTTTAATTCAATTCAATATACATAAATTTGAACACTGAACAATTTCTAACATTATCTCAATCATCTAAATCTTATCAATATTAAAATTTGCCCTAATGTATATTATTTATTTCCTTGAAAAATATTACTTTTTACCAGTGTGCGTTTATATTCGGATTCAAACTCAGATAAATTTTTATTTATTTATAGATTTTATTATGATTAACCATGAGTGACAATAAAGTATGTATCTAAGGACATTTATATAAAATTTAAAAAACAAAAGAAAACTTACTGCATTGTCCCGCAAATTATTTAGATTCCTCATGTCTGGATGACAAATTCAAATAATATCAACACAACTTATAAACCAAATCATAAAATAGTAATTTCTATTTTACAATTTTCTGCGTAAATATTGATTTGCAATCTTTGTTCGGTTGAAACTTATAATTAATGGCTTTATCATTTGCAGTTCTGCTAAAATTTTCATCTACTTTGGTGCATATATATTTTTGGTGTCTCCATATTTTCTTGACAGTATGCGTGTGTTGACAACACACTGACAACATCGAGAACTAAAGATGGAGTATTTTCGTTCTGCTTATTCGCGATACTGATCATAGAATGAAGGTATTTTATACTACCAAACATCGCGGACCCTTGTATCCTATTAATCAGTATTCTTCTAAAATATCTGTAATAATAATAATAATAATAATAATAATAATAATAATATCATAATTGAAAAGAAAGTTTATGCTCCTATAGACATTCAAGAAGTGAGACACAATTTACTTGCTTTACCTATATGCTCCATACTTGCTTTAAAAATATGTTAAAATCGTGGTAGTAACTCTCCATATGCGTTGGGATGTAGATGGAGTTCTTAGGATGCTTTATTTAAATTTGCCATCTGTAAAAAGAAATAATTTTTGAGGGTATTGCAAAAATTATCTTCAAAAATTGATTGAATAAATCATATTGTGGAAGAGACTGAAAAACACAGTGACCAAAGGTTTTTTTGAAAGAAGGAAAATAACGGAGCGATTTTTAATTAAGGATGACTCAATTTGATTATACGGCGTTGTAGTGCATTGATTCAGTCAACCAAGGGGGCGGTATATATAACACGATATTGTACACTAAATACTCTCTGTACTATGTAATATTGTATAACTTTGATTAACCTTTGTTATATATACAAATCGGAATTCTTTTTTACAGTTTCTAAGACATCTTGGTGTTTTGATAATATATCATATGCCTAACTTTACTTAAATGAATTTTAATATGATTGGTAATATTTTGATTCAGCAAAATTAAAGCCCACGGGAATTTTTCATGTGACTTGATTTTCGAGAATTTCATGACTAATTAACACTATTTGAAATCAGAGCTCTAAAATAGATATATTTTGTTATTAGTGTAACTGTTCCAATATGATTGATTAACTGCAATAAATTATGTACCTAAGGGAATTCAAATTTAAAAAACAATACAACACTTATTGTAAATTAGTAACTGTTATTTACAATTGTTCCTACAACTTAATTTGAAATATTAACAATTTCAATATTCAAGAGATGCAGTGAAACTTGAGAACACTAGGTATCTCATCATTCAAAAACTCAACAACTACATACACGCCATCAATTTATTTCAGATGTAATTCATAACACATAATTTCTTAAAAGAGTCAAGTTTGATGATTAACATCAATGGATTGATTTTAAATGGAAAATGTGTAGGGTTTAACATAATGGTTAAGGCTTGACTAATACCATATGGAATAAATAATGAAATTATTTACTAACAATTTCTTAAAACAGGAGAATAAGTTTTTGAGAGATTCTGAAGCCGATGTCGTTTGTCTGCAGGTGACATTCCTAAAACCGGACATGGGATTCTTTATCCCAGGATACTCTATCCTCCGTTTTCGCTGATCGTTTTTCTGGAGCAGGTGGAGGGGTTGGCATTCTGATCCGGAACTCCATCAGACACCAGAGGATCGATACGTCTCTCTTTCTGGGCGAGTCGATTGGAGTCGAACTCGCCCTAGAAAGTGGTCCGCTTAGGATTGTCTCGGCTTATGTTCGACCGACTGAGAGAGTTTCCTGACTCAATCTCCCGTCCATCCTGCATCCCAACTGTCGTACAGTCATTGCTGGGGACTTCAACAGTAAGCACACAGCGTGGGGTTGTGTAAAATCTAACACCAACGGCGGTTTCCTGCTGCGGGCGTCACTGGACAACCGGTTCTCGGTGGAAACCACCGAGACGCCAAACCACTTCCCTGATAGTCCCTCATGCCGACCTGATATCCTTTCCATTTTCCTCTGCAAAAACATCACAGAGGTGCCGGAGGTCATTAACCACCAGGTGTTGTCTTCGGACCACAACCCGATCTCCCTGGCACTTAACGAGAATTGTTGCCAGTGGGAGCCTCGTAAGAGGAAAACCAACTGGTTGCAATTCCGTTATTTAATGGAAACCACCGATTTGCGGTGCAGGATTTTGAACTCTGAAAGGGATATAGACGGTGAAGTGGATAGGCTGTCAAATGACATCCTGACAGCCTTAGAACGGTCGACGCATGCTTGCCCTATCATCTGCAAGCAGCATAGTCTTCCTGGCGAGGTTGTCACCCTCATCAGGAAGAAAAACCGTAGCAGGAAACTTTGGCAGCGTACTCGGGATCCCTTCATCAAGGCCCGGTACAACGCCCTGAGCCGTGAGGTCCGGGCCTGCCTGCTTGAACTCCGGAGCTCCCCGTTCCAGGAGTTCATAGCAGCGGCCGAACTCCATCCGCGTCGGACCTGGAAAGTCATAAGGTCTATCCGAGGGAGGCGTATGCGCTATCCGCACCTTGTTCATGATGGCATCAAAGTCGTCCTGGACAAGGATAAAGCGGAGGTGTTTGCAGACTCCCTTGAGCGGCAATGCTCTCCAAACGCCAGTCTTCCTGGGTTTGTTGTGGAGCACAACTCCATCAGCCGTCAGGTGGACTCTATGACTTTCCCAAAACCTTATAGTGACATTCTTCCTACTTCTCCCAGCGAAGTCAGAGGTATCCTTAAAGCCCTCAATAACCGGAAAAGTCCTGGCCCAGACACCATCCCCAACGTGGCCCTTAAGAAGCTTGCTACCATTCAGGTGGTAATGCTTACTAACATTATAAATGCGATGCTCCGTCTCCACTACTTCCCGTCGGCATGGAAGGTGGCGACGGTAGTGTCCATTTTAAAACCCAACAAAACTGCCCACCTTGCTAGCAGTTATCGTCCCATTAGCCTCCTTTCTTCGCTAAGCAAGGTGGCGGAGCAGGTTATTCGGACTCGGCTTGAGGAATTTATGGCTGACCAGCACATCCTGCCGAACGCTCAGTTTGGATTTCGTCGAGGCCATGGTACCGGTCATCAGATTTTGCGAGTGACCGAGGACATGGCTGGAAGGCGTAACAAGGGGCAGCATGGTACCATGTTGCTCCTTGATGTCAAGCAGGCATTTGACAGGGTTTGGCACGCTGGTCTAATACACAAACTGGCTTCGTTAAATTTTCCTTCTTATCTGATCGGCACTATCCGCTCTTTCCTTTCCAACCGCTCCTTTCGTTCCAGGGTTGGAAGCGAGTTCTCTTCTTCGAGAACTATTACCGCTGGTGTCCCGCAAGGCTCCAAACTATCTCCTACTCTCTTCAATCTCTATTGTAGCGACATACCATCTTGTCCTAGAGTTACTATAGCAATGTATGCCGATGACGTTGCCTTAATTAGCTCCCACAGATGTATAGTTTATGCGGAGATCCATATTAGGAACTTCCTGCCTAAACTGCTCTGTTGGTACTCTCGATGGAGATTGGAGATCAATCGTTCTAAATCCGAAGCTATCTTCTTCTCAAATCGACGAAGGTTGCCACCTAAATTCCTTATCAATGATCACCTAGTTGAGTGGAGTCCCAGCGCCAAGTACCTGGGTGTCATACTTGACATGAAACTCAGTTTCTCTCGCCAGGTCGCTTTGGTAAAGTGGAATGCTCTAGTAGCCTTTGTTGCTTTTAAATCTTTCTTCCTTTCTAAACGTCTTTCCTCTTTAGTTAAGCTGCGTGTTTTTAACGCGACAGTCCACTCTCTTTTCACTTATGCTTTTCCTATATGGGGCACCGCCGCCCCTTGGCTCATTAGGTCCCTGCAAGGGACCTACATGTGGCTAGTGAGGTCGGCCCTTGGTGTCCCATACTATATTCGTAACAGACAAGTCTGTTTTGAATACAACATTTCCTCTCTTTTGGAGCTGCGGCGCAAACATGCCCTCAATCTCCGGAGATCTATCTTTCAACACTCTAATCCGGAGATTGCATGCTTGCATGACATCCAACCCTGTGAATCTGACAGATGCAAGAGACCTTGTCTCTTGGCTGTCTAGACCTCTGCGTCTCTTTGGGACATCTTTTCTTTAGTATGTGGCGGTTAGCTGCAAACCATCCAACAGAATGCGTCTTGTATATTTTCCCCTCTTTGACCCAATAAAAAAGAAGAGAACTCTGGACCTGTACGTTTGTTTTGACAACTGACTGACAACTGATATTTCAGTTATTTCATTTTGCTTGTTGGTCGATTTTATATTGGCGATACCAAATATAGAAAGATGATATTCTAAATTGTCGAGATATTCTGAACACAGGATTCTATAATAATAATGGAGGAGCTATCCTCCTGTGACAGTTAACAGAGAAACATTCTTCTGATGCAATTTAATTTACAATGCGAAAAAACATCTTATAATTGAAAATAAAGCTTACGCTATAACAGAGTCAAGAATTGAGACACAATTTTCTTAGAAAAGCATTTATTTGGAATACCGATCAGACATGTGTTAGATGGTGATATTCTTCCAGGTAAATAGAAAGGAAGAATGTATGAATATTGAATGTGTTTCTTTTGTTTGATAAACAAACTGCCTTCGTTGCTAATGAACCCAGATTATGTACAAAACTTCTTTGGTTAATTTTCCTTCTAAACTTGTTCATTTAGTTATTGCGAAGAGCACAAAAAACTTGAGCAACTTTTATTTATCTTCTAAAGGGTTCTTATCCCATCAAATAACATTCGCAAAGTTCAATTTATATTGTGCATCACAATCTTCAAGTTTTGATTCACCACCACGATTTGAACTTTATTTTAAAGCAAGTATGGAGCATGTAGGTAAAGTAAATTGTGTTTCACCTCTTGAATGTTTATAAAGATTTTTTAGAAAAATACCACTTAATAGGATCCCAGGTTCCTATAATCGCGATTATAAATCAGCAACTAAGGCCAAGTTGTCCAATTTGTCAGCTCTCAAGAAAACGTGGAGACACTTAAAATATATATGCACAAACGTAGATGAAAATTTCAACAAAATTACAAATGATACAGCTATTAATTATAAATTTCATCTGAACAAAGATTGCAAATCAGAAAATTGTAAAGTGGAAATCACTTTTTCATGATTTTGTAAATAAAATGTGTTGACATTATTTGAAGTTGTCATCTAGAGATGAGGAATCTAATTAAATTTTGACATAAAATTAGCAAATTTGGAAAGATTGGTATCTTAGTGTTATTTGAGGGTAATAATCCAACCAAACGTGATAGAAAAAATTCAGTACCTAGCTGAAATTTGCCGCTCACTAATTCTTGCTTAAAGAATCAACTACGTGAATTAACTTTTGATTTAAAAAGGTGAAATAATTAAACATTTACAATAATAGCAACCTACTCTCTGAAGGTTTCGATTACGAGTCACTGAAATCAAATCAGTTGCAGATCTCTCGTCGACATTTATTTTGAATCAAAGAAATACTGTCTGTGATTCTGCAGATAATTAACATGTGAATAGAAATTGCTTTTGTTAACATTGTTAACTCTATATACTTAAATGCCGATATATATTTTGTTGCTAAGAGAGGTGAGGGATGTCGTCTTTCAAGTAAATTTGATTTGATCTTGCATTGTATTAATATTACATCAAGTTGTGGTTCAGTTATATTTTTTGGTATAATTCTATTCGTTTGAATCCACAGTGTCAACAAATTGACAGAGCTAAGAAATATCGAGATGAGATGAGTTATACTAAATGGTAGAACTGTTCCGAATCAAATTCATCCTTATATTTCAACCTACACTAAATGACCATAAATGTGATTCCCAAATATTTATATATAATATAACTTTCCAAATAAAACTACTTTGTGTACCTTTAAGTTATGTGATTAATTTAATATAAGTTTGGTTGTTAACAAATTTCCATAAAATGAAAGTACTTGCTATATACAGAGATAGAAATGTGGAAATCAAACGGGAACATTCCAGTCCTCAGCCCTTTTGGTAGAACTTTTGAATACAGTTTCTTGGTAATGATGTTTTCTTCTTTATTGTGATTTTTTCTTGTACTTTTTTCGGATTTCTTGGATTTTTTTTCATATTTCATAGCCTCAGAGAAAATATTTGCCGATGTCGTCAGGTTGTGTCGTGGCTCATTTCATCTTCATTTATATGATGGTAATCAGCCTTTCCATGTGAACGTAACTCCTCGTGCCCAACGAATCGTCGAAATACTTTAAAAAAGACATATAAAATTAATATTAAATTTTAATTTTATTATATATACCAATTTTATTTGTTTTTCATTTAATTTAAATAATTTAATTGTGTGTTTTAACATAAAATATGTCATTAATTATAAAAATCTTGAATACAGATGAAAATTATACTTACATTTAAATCCAATTCTTGGGCCACTAGAATCTCTACACCATTTGCCTTTCGCATCGTACTTTAAGATTTCAATCTTAATTTATTCTGAAAACAAATTAATTAGGTATTAATGTGTTGTTTTAAGGAGCGTCATATACATGAAAGTACTTATTCTTTGTTTAGTTGGGAATTCCTGTAAGTAAATTAATGAATTTAGACAAAAATATTCCCTAAAAATAACAATTTGATACGATCTGTTTCATTTCTAGCATTACTATACACAAGTATTTCTTCCGATTATCATTTCCAATGAGGCAGGGACTCATTAATAAAAGCGAGAATATTTATCTAATAATTTTGAATTGAAGCGTAGGAGCAACTTCAGAGAGATGTGGTTCGTATGAAACAAAAGTTTGAACTGATTAAAGTTTGGTGGTAAACAAGTAAAGAAAACTTTTTGGTCTACCTGCTTTTATGAACAAAATTGAAATTAGTTTATGACAACGAAATTCAAATGTCTACAAATGAATAACGAATTAATAAATAAATCATTGAAATTTGTTTATGGGAACGGAATTCAAAGTAGGAATTTCATAAGACACAATCAACCAATGAGGCAGGTTATGTTAGAATATCTAGACATCGTGTATAACGGTTGTGATGACAACGGAGAATAAAAACAACAGAAGAGCGTAGTTATAGAAACAGAGTTAAGTTGTAAGAGCAGAGTTAGTTGTATACAGCCCACCAATGTTGTAAAATAGTCAATAAGCGTTTTACTGAGTACCTTGCATTATCATTCCACGTCGCCTTGTAAGCAGGCATATTCTAACTATTAACTTTTGTATTTTGACCTTAATGGAAACAAATACTTCCAGTGCTTCCGTGTCCTTTCGGTGAGCACAGGGGTGCGTCGTCAGGATTTCGAGAACACCTCCATCGGCGTATCCCACTTTGTGGAAGACTTCTGCGTTTTGGAGGTGTGGGGTGGCTGGTCGGGAGGAAGGATTGGTGTTAGGGTTAGAAGTAGGAGTACTTCCAGGATTTACCGATGGTATCTGTAGCTTAGCAGACAGCTTAATGCATTACTTACTTTCATTCGTTGTAATTCACCCCTCTAGTTCCGAGACTTTAATCTTAACGTCTAGTTTTCAGGTACCTCTTGGCTAATCTTTTTCGCGGACTCTACACATGGTTTATTGGTTTAGTAACCGAGGTTACCAGCCAAATTAACAACTCTTCTCTTTTGTCTGAATATGGCAACTCTTATAACTAAATTCAAACAGAAGGACGAACGTTATCTCTAACTCCATTTGGGGGTCTGATGTCGGTGAGGCGCTTTGCCGAATTTTGCTGTTGTTACTTACTTTAGATAGTTAACTCTTTCGGAACTTCGAACGGAGTCGTGCTCAGGGTTTACCGCGCGGTTGACCTTTCTTTCTGCCAATAGAACCTGGATTTGAACCGCCTTTTCCTTTTCTTCATTCACGGTTTTTGTCTCTTAGTATGAACTTCTTGTGGAACGGAACTGGCGATGTGCCGTCCGGTTCCAATAGGATTCGGAACCACTCGACCTTTTGCAGGCACACTTGCTGTTTTCGCATTTCATTATCGCTAATTCGGTTATTAAACTGTTTATAGTACGAAAACAAAAATTTAATTCAGTTGTTTCTTGGATTGGTAACCAAGGTTACCAGACAAGTAAACAAATTTTTTCATTAGTCTGAGTTTGGTAACTAACTAAATTCAGACAAAAGAGGGACACTAAATAAAAACAAAAATATCACTACAAACACTTTTGAAAACTGAGGTGTGAGTGTGATGAGAATAATAGTCGATGTTACAAGAAAACTAATCGTTTATTATATTATTACAAAGTGTGCACTCGGCTAGAAACGTCAAAGACTAAAAACTAAGAACTAAAAACCCTTCGTAGCATGACGCTTGCGTTAGGGCATCTATACAGAGGGGTTCCAAGTATCAATGTGCAATTTCATTCCTTAACAAACACTTTTCCGTAGTTGCTACTCAAATTTGGATAAATGACGATTGTTACCGCTGCCATTGGTAACGACAGAAAGGTCTCTTATTGTTAGCGACTATTGTCAATTGTTCAAAGTGCATCAGGAAATATTGTTGATAGTAACAATTTTTGTTTGAGTTATTCGTCCTTCCTCTGCCTGCATTTAGTTATAATAGTTACCATAATCGAAAGAGAAGAGTTGTTAACGCTAATCCCAAATCTTTATCCCAACCAGCCACCCCCACTCCTGCAAAGTCTTCCAGCTCTAAAACGCAGGAACTCGGTCACCCCCAAGGAGGTGATGTCGAAATTGTCTAACTATGATGCACCAGTTATGGTTCAGTATTCAAATTTATGTATATTGAATTGTATTTTAGACCAAGTACACTAAGAATTAGAAGAGACTTCTCATAGAGAAGAAAATTTTAAATTGGTTTGGGAAAAAACAGCGCTAATGATTAGCCGTCTCAGATCTCAGTTTCGGTTAATATTTTTTGACAGCTCATTGACAATCTTGGCAACTGATCTTTGTGTAATTTCGTTTCGTTTGGTGTCCAATAATATAATGCTCTAAAGGCGAATTACTGAGAGAGGTTATTTCAATTTGCCAAAATATGCGGAAAGTAGGAAGGTCCTAATTATGTGATGTGAATTTATAAGTTTAACAAAATTGAAAAAAAGCAGCTAAAAAAGATGTTTAAGTTTTATTATTATCTTATCAAAGAAAATATATAAAATTTTGATATTTGTTAGGAATAGCAATGTCTAATTAACAATTCACACACTTCTGTCGATGCAAATTCTTCAGACAACAAAAGTATGTTTTACTTTTGATTAATAAACATATCGCCTTCATTGCTGTTGAAACCTGAATATGTACAAAATATCATTTGATTTCAAAACTGATCTTGAACAATTATTTGGTAACTTCTTAAAATTTCGTCATTGAAAAGACAAAAACAACAAAAGAAATAAGTATTTACACTTCGTTAGCTGTTTGTTTCACTTTTTTGCCTTCAATGCAGACACAAATCTAATATTTTTGTTTATATTCAAAACGTAATTATAATTTTGTCCAGATTGATGTTTTCAATGAACTCATAAGTCTTTATTTATCTAGTAATAGAGGTCCTTATGATATTCCTTCTACAGTATTGAATGAATTGTCGATTTTCATTAACAAAGCCTCCAACAATGAAACTTAATATGTTTTTAAAATCTACTTTATTTCCTAACGTACGTAAAAAATCATTTGTTATACCTATCTTAAAGGATGGAGATAGTTTACTTGTTGTATTCCAAGATTGTCCAAAAAAATCATTTCCAAAATAATTATGCCATAGTTCCAAAATATTATAAATGAGAGTCTACATGAATATTGCAAATATAAATCTTCTGCGACCAACATTCTTATTTATAAACTCTCGACAGTTGGTGCTCTTGAAAATCATTTACAGGTTGATGCTGTTTATACAGACATTTAAAAGGCATTTGATAGGATCTGCCATGATTTATTGTTTGCTAAACTAAATGGGCTGGATTTGAAAAGTAATATTTCCACTGTAAATAATCATAACGATTGCAATGTAAAGTGATTAGTTTTTATAAAAAATTAATCAACACCATATTCGCAAGTTATACTTTAGATAAAAGATTTTAATGTAATGTGTTTGAAATTTAAAAATGAGTAATAGATTGGGCGGTAGTTTTTCTAGAAAAGTTGGTTCGGCTCAAGCTAAAATGAATTTGGGTAAATGTAAAAGAAAAGCTGGATCATATCTTGGTGCTTTTGCCCACACATTAAAGTAGCTTTTTACACAAATACTGCTGTAGGATCCCAGGTTCTGCGATGTTTTGTCGTATAAAATAACCTCTTTCCATAATCGGTATCGCGGATTATATGTACAGCAATTAAGCAGAACGAAATACACTCACATTAGCTGTCAAAATTGCCAGAGTTGTCAAAACGTGCTGACTCCTTAGGAACTCGTTAGGAATATTTAAACAATTACAATAATGGCAACTTGATGCCATTATTGTGGAGATGTCGATTACTAGTCCTGAAAGTCATGGAAATCAAATTAGTTGCAGATCTATCGTCGACATACAAAAACTGTCTGTGATTCTGACAGATAATTAACATGTGAAAAGAAATTGTTTTTGTTAGCTTTGTTAACTTTATATTTTCATTAGAATAGATTGCTGCTAAGAGAAGTTCCAACTATTATAATTTAATTTGAATATGTGATACGAGGGATGAAATTGACGTGAGGGATGAAATTGAAAACAGGATAACTAGATGTATATACACATAAATAAAATTTTAATTAATTAGTAATTACAAAACTAAACGAACATTTGGGAGTGGGTGTGGGATTGAGTGACATTTTGCGAACTTTCAAGTTTCAATAGCAACGAAGGAATTTTGTTTATCAAATAAAAGAAAATAACATTTATGTTGCTAAGATTACGTTTCCTTGTGACATGTGCCAGACGTTACAATATAAACAAAACATGTCCAATTAAACCTTATTCGAAATATGTAATTTAGAAAAAAGTTGTCTTCTTTCAAGTAAATTTGATTTGTTTCTTTCATAGTATTAATATTACATCAAATTGTGGTTCAGTTATATTTTTAATATATTTCTATTTGTTTTAATCGAAAGTGTCAACAAATTGACAGAGAAAAGAAATATCGAGATGACTTTTCGATTTGTTATAATAACTTTAATGACAGTGATTCATTTATTTAAAGACCACGTTACAAATCACATCTGTGTGTGAAATGATATGGTCAAATGTCACGTGTTGATTACCAGGAAACTTTTGCACAAACAGTCAGGTGAGATTCAATACGATTGTTACTATCTGTGGCTGTACAAAATAATCACAAAATCAAGTAACTAGACGTATAGACAGCATTTTATTATGGAGAACTTGAACACACCTATTTATGACTTAACAAGAAGGGTTGGATCATGACGAAAACATGGTATGTAAATTGAACAAGTCACTATATGGGTTAAAACAATTCCCTCGCTGCTGGTATGCAAAATTCGACTCTACACCGAAAAGAGTTTTAGTAGTAGTTTTAGTATTTATACGGAACAAATTTTAAACAGATTTGAAATGACTAATGCTAATCCTAATACTGTTCCAGTCGACCCTCACATAAAGCCACAGTGGGAAGATACTACCTCACTTCTGCTGTTCATAATAACACAGCTTGTTCCGTCAAATTTTATTTGGCTACCATCGCAAATAATCTGACTTAGAGACAATAGATGTGTTGCCAGTTTAGGAACACATCATACTTTTGTAAAAAGCACCTTTTTGTTTTGACCTTCATCGTCATAATGGTCCAACCTCACTTGTTCTGAGCATTGCACAGATTATACTTTGTTGTCTGCTACTCTGATTTTATGTATGACAGGAGCCGTCATATTTTCAAGCATGTTCTTACGTCTTGTCATGTGTGACGATGCACCGGAAGCCACTTGCCATGGGTCATTTTGGCTGGATGTTGCCTCAAACACAACAGCATATGATGAACTACTTGCTTTTTGTTGAACATTCTTGGTCCTGGATTTGCATTTGAGGACTTTTATGACCTTACTTATTACAAGTATAGCACCCTTACTTACTTTGCTTCTTGTGGTTGTTATTGTTGACTGAGAATACTGTTGAGTCACTTTCAGGTTGTTTAACATTTTGTGATATGTTGATTGAAATTGAAGTTATCTTCATGCCGGAGCTTTCAATAGCAATAATCATTGGTTGATAGGAGGACTCTGGTAGACCGGAGAGTAGCAATGTAACTAGCCATTCATCGTCAACTGCGAAACCAATGTTTCTGAGCTTGCGAGCAGTACACATAATTTTGCTCACATATTTCTCTACGTTTTGACATACAGTAAGTGAAGTATTATAGAGATCACGCAGCAGCCCATCACAGCGTGTCAACAAAGAGTCATCAAATACTTATGAAAACGTATCCCATACTTCTTTTGCAGTACTACTCTCTTGCATGTGCACGTAATTTATTTAGTCAACTAGTAAATTTATCTTAGTTTTTGCCTTTGTGTCTCGTTTTGTGTCCACAATGACACATGTGGTGGGGTCTATGCAGTTCCACAACTCCTCTTGGTGTAGGTAAGTTTTTAGAGCAAATCGCCATGTTACGTAATTATCTCGGCCGGTTAACTTTTCAATTAATGCCAATTGATTGTTTGCTGACAATTTAAGAACCCTTATTCCAGATGTTACGAGAAAACACTTTTCAATTGTCGTATTGACGTTTTAGGTTAACTTCATTACTTTTCTCAGTAAGTAAGCCATTCTGGGCTTTCCTGGGCTTTTCTGGCTCCATAACCTATTAAATTTTCTTAAAAGAATTTATTATTTCAGGAGAAAAACTTATATTTAAGAATTTAGTGTTAAAATTACAACTTAACTGTCTACAGGCGCACAATACAAATTACAATTTTATTAGTTTATGTGTAGTTTCAGTACACTCCTACAGGTCATCGCATCAGTTACAATTGGATTCCCAAGAGGAGATGAAACATTATTTGTTTTAAGATGTGTTATAATTTTTAATTCTTAATAATAGCGTAAGCTTCATTGCGCTGTAAATTAGATTTTTTTGAGAAGAATGCTTCAGGTAAACTACTTTGGGTTAACAAGACAGCATTAAATTAACTGAGGAATGCATATTATCGGATTTTGTAAGCTGGGTCAGCTCCTTGATTAATATTTATATGATCCCATTTTCCGCACATTTTGGCTGACTGAAATAACTTCTTTCTGTTATTCGCCATAGAGCATTATAGGATCGGACACCAACAAAACAAAATTATGAGAAGGCTCTTCTAATTCTTAGTGTACTTGGTCTAAAATACTTTAATACAATTCAATATACAAAAATTTCAACACTGAACCATAAATGGTTCACAATTTCGACATCACCTCCTTGGAAGTGACCGAGTTCCAAGATGTGTTCTGAGTTTTGGAGCTGGGAGACTTTGCAGGAGTAGGGGTGGCTAGTTGGGATAAAAATTTGGGATTAGCTTTAGGAGTAGGGGTACTATCAGAGTTTACCGATGGTATCCCTAGTTTAGACGACAAAGCTGTGTAAGCACTCTTTCACTCTCTGTATTCTCACCTTCTAGTTCCAAAATTTTATTCCTAAGGAAATCGGGTACCTCTGGAAACGTCAGCAGACGTTTGGGTGTTATTGAGTTTTTCACTTAGCTTTTCTTTTTTCCGGACCCTAACATAGTTTAACAAATTAACAACTCTTCTCTTTCGATTATGGTAACAATTATAACTAAATTCAGACAAATGAAGGACGAACAACTCAAACAAAAAATTGTAATTTTCAACAATATTCCCTGGTTGCTACCCACACTTTGAACAATTGACATAAGTCGCTAACAATAAGAGACTTTTCTGTGGTTATCAATGGCAGAGTGTTGGTAGTGATATTTTCGTTTTTATTTAGTGACCCTATTAAAGTTCCTATTAAAAGACAAGAACCGTGAAATAAGAAAAGGAAAAGGAGGCTCAAATCCAGGTTCTATTCGCAGAAAGGAAGGCGGTACCACATCCAACGACACAGCTAATTATTGTAAAGCCCCAGTTTTGATCGGTTACATTAGAGTACATTAGAGTACCAATTAATTCTCTGTATCGTGTGGGGTCTTTGAATGGTTTTAAATCTCTGTTAAATTTTGAGTGGCAGTCATACGGTGTTTTAATTGGATTGCAATCTACCATTCTGAATTTCTCTAAAATATATTTTTTTTGTTTAAGTCTTACTCCTTTCTTACTTTGGTTAATTTCTATTCTAAAGAAAAACCTAGCAATCTTTGATCTTCAATTTCTCAGCTAATTCTCTCTTAATTTCATTACCAGTTTGTTTTTCGACAGTTCTTTTGTACTCCTTAAATTTTTCAAAAGCTTCTCTCTTTGACTTATGGAAAAAAACCTGGCACCACCTATTATAATCGTATATTAATGTAAGAAGATATCTTGATCCACCGCTGAGTCTGACTCGCATTGGTCCGCAGATATCTGAATGAACAACATTCAGTAACTGCTTACTTCTTCCTTCTCTATCAGTAAAGGGTTTCCTTGCTTGCTTACCTCGTTGACATTGTCACACCACATGGGTAATTTATCATTATCCAATTTATTACCGTGTACCAGTCGCTTTCTGTACAAATCCTGTACGCCTTTACAATGTAGGTACTTCAGTTGTCTATGCCACAGGACCATTTTGTTTGAATTTCTATGCATTATTCATTTGCAGATATTTGAATTCCGTTGCCATAAACAAATTTCAATGTTTTATTTATTAATTCGTTATTCATTTGTAGACATTTGAATTTCGTTGTATATAAAAATATTTCAATATTTTTCATAAAATCAAGTAGACCAAAAAGTTTTCTTTATTTGTTTACCACAAACCTCTAATCACTTCAAACTTTTATTTCATAAGAAACACATCCCTCTGAAGTTGCTCCTACGCTTCAATTCAAAATTAATAGTTAAATATTCTCTCTTTATTAATGAGGTTCTTTCTCATTGAAAATGGTAATTAGAAGAAATACTTATATACAGTAGTGCTAGAAATGAAACCGATCGTACCCAACTGTTATTTTTAGGGAATAGTTTTGGCTAAATTCATTATTTATATTTACAGGAATTCCCAACTAAACACAGAATAACGCTCCATAAAATAACACATTAATTTGTTTTCAGAATAAATTATGATTTTTTTTATTGGAGCAAAGAAGGGGAAATCTACAAGACGTAGTGCCGGACTTTACCGACTAAAAACCCCTCTCCGGGCACCGATCCGAAGATCATGGCCTAAGAGTAGTTAACCATAAAGGTTTAGGAAAATAGAAGGGAAAATTAAAGAGGTACGTAACAATCGCTACATAGTAAAGAAAAGATGTCCCAAAGAGACGCAGAAGTCTAGACAGCCAAGAGACAAGGTCTCTTGTATCTGTCGGATTCACAGGGTTGGATATCATGCAAGCATGCAATCTCCGGATTAGAGTGTTGAAAGATAGATCTCCGGAGATTGAGGGCATGCTATTTTCTCTGAGGCTATGAAATATGAAAAAATATGCAAGAAATCCGAAAAAAGTACAAGAAAAAATAACAATAACAGAGAAAACAGCATTACCAAGAAACCGTCTTCAAAAGTTCTATCAAAAAGGCTGAGGACTGGAATGTTCCCGTTGGAGTTTCACATATCTGTCTGTATATAAAGCAGTTACTTTCATTTTATGGAAAGTTTTCCACAGTATGGGCATACGTTTCAACTCACCTAACATCTGAGAATTAAGCACGTTTGTAGTAATTATAATATTAAAATTGTGCCGTAGTAGTTTTTGCTCATATTTTAATCTATAATTTATGACGGAAAATGTGTTTCCTAAATAATTATATTGTGTATATCTGTATATTTTTCCACTGAATAATTGGAGGTTGAAAAAATCGGCAATGTGTCGAAACCATTTTATAACACCAAACTAATATTAAAATATCGACATAAGTTAAACAAAGTAGTTTTATTTGTAAAGTTATGTTATATTAAAATATTTGGGAATCTCATTGAGATTGATTCGAAACAGTTCTACCATCAAAAATATTATAACAAATTGAAAAATCATCACGATATTCCTTTGCTCTGTCAATTTGCTGAGACCGTGGATTAAAACGAATTATAAGAAACGATATAACTGAATCACAATTTGGTGTTATATCAATACAATGTAAGAATCAAATCAAATTTGCTTGAGAGAAGACAACTTTTTTCTAAATTACATACTTTTGACATATGCCATAAAGAAACGTAATTTGACATGTTATTTTATTTTTTGACAAACAATTCGTTGCTATTGATACTTGAAAGTTTGGAAGGAAGGAAAATAACGGAGCGATTTTTAATTAGGGATGTCTCAATATGATTATACGGCGTTGTGGTGCGTTGATTCAGTCAACCATAGGGGCGGTATATATAACACGATATTTTACACTAAAAACTCTCTGTACTCTGTAATATTGTATAACTTTGGTTAACTTTTGATATATATACAAATCGGGATTCTTTTTTACAGTTTCAAAGACATTTTAGTGTTTTGTTAATATATCATATGTCCTAACTTTATTTGAGTGAACTTTAAATATGATATGATATGGTAATATTTTGATCCAGCAAAATTAAAGCCCACGGGAAATTTTCATGTGGCTTGATTTCCGAGAATTTCATAATTAATTAACACTATTTGAAATCAGAGCTCTAAAATAGATATATTTCGTTATTAATGTAATTGTTACAATATTCCGCCTTGATTAACTGCAATAAATTATGTATCTAAGGGAATCCAAATTTAAAAAACAATAGAACACTTGTTGTAACCTAGCATCTGTTATTTACATCTGTTCCCAAAACTTAATTTAAAATATTAACAATTTCAGCATTCAAGAGATGCTGCGAAACTTTAGAACAGTAGGTGTCTCACCATTCAAAAACTCAACAACTACATACACGCCATTAATTTATTTCAGATGTAATTCATGAGGAATAACACATAATTTCTAATGAAAGTCAAATTTGATGATTAAC
This sequence comes from Aethina tumida, assembly GCF_024364675.1. Lineage (NCBI taxonomy): Eukaryota > Metazoa > Arthropoda > Insecta > Coleoptera > Nitidulidae > Aethina > Aethina tumida. The sequence continues at coordinate 26,952,800 of NC_065435.1, forward strand.
ATCAGTGAATCAAATTTAAATGTGTGTGGTTTAAATTAATGGTTAAGACTTGAATAATACTATATGGAATAAATAATGAAATTATTTATTATCAATTTCTTAAAACGAGAGAATAAGTTTATGAGAACTCTGGTTCTGTACGTGTGTTTTGACAACTAACTGTCAACTGATGTTGGAGTTATTTCATTTTGCTTGTTGGCCGATTTTATAATGGCCTTACCAAGTATACAAAGTTGTTATTCTAAATTGTCGAGATATTCTTAACACAGGATCCTATAATAATAATCGAGGAGCTATTTTCCTGTCACAGTTAACTGTGTGGCGTTCTGCTGATATAATTTAATTTACAATGCGAAAAAATATCTTATTCTTGAAAATAAAGCTTACGCTATAACAGAGTCAAGAATTGAGACGCAATTTACTTAGAAAATCATTTATTTAGAATACCGATCAGACATGTAGTAGATAGCATATAGATAAACCAAGTAAATTGTGTGTCATCTCTTGAATGTTTATCTTTCTTTTCAGTTATGTTCTACCTTATTGCACGGTAAAGTAGATTTTTTAGAAAAATACTACTTAATATGATCCCAGGTTCCTATAATCGCGATTATAAGATTAGCAACTAAGCAGAATGAAAATACCCCAACATGCCCAAGTTGTATAATTTGTCAGCAAATTGTCAAAACGTGTGTAGTGGTTACGAGCTCTCAAGAAAACGTGGAGACACTTAAAATATATATGCACTAAAGTAGATGAAAATTTCATCAAAATTAAAAATGATAGAGTTATTAATTATAAATTTCATTTCAACAAAGATTGCAAATTTTTACACAGAAAATTGTGATTTGATTTTGTTTATAAATTGTGTTGTCATTATTTGAACTTGTTATCTAGACATGAGAAATCTAAATAAATTTTGACATAAAATTAGCAAAATTAGAAAGATTGGTATCTTAGAGTTGTTTGAGGTGATAATCCAACCAAACGTGAAAAAGAGAAATTCAGTACCTAGTTGAAATTTGCCGCTCACTAATTCTTGCTTAAAGAATCAACTACGTGAATTATTTTTTGATTTAAAAAGGTGACATATTTAAACAGTTACAATTATAGCAACCTACTGTCCGAAGTTTCCGATTACGAGTCACTGAAATCAAATCAGTTGTAGATGTCTCGACGACATTTATTTTCCATCAAAGGAATACTGTCTGTGAATCTGTCAGATCATTAACATGTGAATAGAAATTGTTTTCATTAACTTTATACTTAAATGCAGAAATATATTTTGCTGCTAAGAGAGGTGGGGGATGAAATTGAAAACAAGTAACTTGCCTGATGTATATACACATAAATAAAATTTTAATTAATTAGTTATTACAAAATTAACGAACATTTTGGAGTGAGTGTTGTAGTGACATTTTGCAATCTTTCATATTTCAGTAGCAACGAAGGAAGATTACGTCACCTTATGATGTATGTCAGCCTGTCCAATTATAGGCAAGAGTGATGGTTAATTCAATTAAACCTAATTCGAAATATGTGGTTTGGAAACACGTTGTCCTCTTTCAAATAAATTTGATTTGATCTTATATTGTATTAATATTACATCAAATTGTGGTTCAGTTATATTTTTTGTTATAATTCTATTTGTTTGAATCCACAGTGTCAACAAACTGACAGAGCAAAGAAATGTCGAGATGAGTTATAATAACTTTAATGATAGAACTGTTCCAAATTAATTTCATCCTTATATTTCTACTTACACAAAATGACTATAAATGTGGTTCCCAAATATTTAAATATAATATAACTTTCCAAATAAAACTGCTTTGTTTAAGTTTTGTGGTTAATTTAATTAATTTTAACCTCCAATTAGTTAGTGGAAAGAAGTACTTAAATCAAATATGCGACATAATTTTAGGAAACACATTTACTGATTACAGTACAGATTAAATTTTAAGGAAGAATAACTTCGTCACTATTCTAAAATTATAATTAGAATAAACAAGCTTAATTCTCATATGTACTATGAGTTATAACGTAGGTCCGTACTATCGAAACATGGAACTCGAGATGGCGATGTGTAGGACAAGAATTGAACTTCTATCCAAAGAAAATTTCGACACGAGGCGGATTCAGGTAGAGGCGTTACTTACCAAAATCGATACCTGGGATTTCGTTAATGGTGAAGTATCAAAGCCAGTTATATGTCAGGGTGACACAAAAAGTGAATCAGCGCTTAAAACGTGGATGTAAATAAGATAAAAAGGTAAATGCGGACATAATCCTATTTATGCATAGGCTTAGTATCAAAGGATGCGAGATTCCCAAAGATTGAAATTGGAGTCAATCCATGCTTCAAATAGACCGGCACTATTGGAACAATTATTTTATATATTTTATATATAATATTTATTTAAGTATAAATAAAATTGGATAACGATAAATTACCCACGTGGTGTGACAATGTCAACGAGGTAAGCAAGCAAGGAAACCCTTTACTGATAGAGAAGTAAGAAGTAAGCAGTTACTGAATATTGTTCATTCAGACATCTGCGGACCAATGCGAGTCAGAACCAGTGGTGGATCAAGATATCTTCTAACATTTAGGTGTATTTTCTCATGTCAAAAGGAGAATTTCTTGAAAAATTTAGGGAGTACTAAAGAACTGTCGAAAAACAAACTGGTAATGAAATTAAGAGAAAATTAGCTGAGAAATCAAGATCAAAGAATGCTAAGTGTTTTTTGGAATAGAAATTAACCAAAGCAAGAAAGGAGTAACACTTAAACAAAAAAAATATATTCAGAGAAATTCAGAATGATAGATTACAATCCAGTTAAAACACCTTATGACTGCCACTCAAAAGTTAACAGAGATTTAAAAATGTTTAAAGTCCCCACACGATACTGAGAATTAATTGGTAGTCTAATGTAGTCTAATGCAGCCGATCAAAACTGGGGCTTTACAATAATTAGCTGTGTCTTTCTGACAATCGAACCTGGATTTGAGGCGCTTTTTCAGTTTCTTATTTCACCGTTTTTGTCTCATAATAGGAACTTATTCTGAAATGGAACTGGCGAAGTGCCGTGTGGTCCCAATAGGACTCTGAAGCACTCGAACTTCTTGCAGGCACGCTTGCTGTTTTCGCATTTCATGACCGCTAATTCAGTTATTAAATTGTTTATAGTACGAAAACCAAAACTTAATTCAGTTGTTTCTTGAATTGGTAACCAAGGTTACCAACCAAGTAAACAATTTTTTTTATTTGTCTGAATTTAGTAACTAACTAAATTCAGACAAAAGATGGACAGATTTCAGTAGTTGCTACACAAACTTGGATAAATGACGATCGTTACCGCTGCCATTGGTAACGACAGAAAAGTCTTTTATTGTTAGCAACTTTTGTCAATTGTTCAAAGTATGGTTAGCAGCCAGGGAATATTGTTGATAGTAACAATTTTGGTGTGAGTTGTTTGTCATTCTTCTGTTTGAATTTAGTTATAATAGTTACCAAATTCGAAAGAGAAGGGTTGTTAATTTGGCTAGTAACATCGGTTACTAAATCAATAAACTATGTGTAGTGTCCGGAAAAGAGACAAGCTAAGTGAAAAACTCAATAAAACCCGAAAGTCTGCCGACGTTTCCAGAGGTACCCAATTTCCTTAATGTTCAAATTTATGTATATTGAATTGTATTAAAGCATTGCATATTCTTCAGACAACAAAAGTATGTTTTACTTTTGATTAATAAACATATCGCCTTCATTGCTGTTGGAACCTGAATATGTACAAAATGTAATTTGATTTCAAAACTGAACTTGAACAATTATTTGGTAACTTACAATTTCGTCGTTGAAAAGACGAAAACTACAAAAGAAATAAGTATTTACTCTTTACACGTGAGCTGTTTGTTTCATTTTTTAGCTTTCAATGCAAACACAAATTTAAACAATATCGTTTTGTCATGAAAATATTTTTGTTTATATTCAAAAAATAATAATAATTTTTTCCAGATTGATGTTTTTAATGAACTCAGAAGTCAGATTTATCTAGTAATAGAGGTCCTTATGATATTCCTTCTACAGTATTGAATGAATTGTGGATTATAATTAACAAAGCCTCTAACCATGAAATTTAACTTGTTTTTAAAATGTGCTTTATTTCCTAATGCACAGAAAAATTCATTTATTATACCTACCTTAAAGAATGGAGATAGTTTACTTGTAACAAATTTAGGCCTGTATGAAAAATGTTTTGTATTCCATAATTGTCCAAAAAAATTCATTTCCAAAATAATTATGCCATGGTTCCAAAATATTATAAATGAGAGTCAACACGGATTTTGCAAATGTAATTCTTCTACGACCAACCTTCTTATATATAACAATTCGACAGTTATCATTTACAGGTTGATGTTGTTTATACAGACTTTTAAAAGGCATTTGATAGAATCTGCCATGATTTATTGTTTGCTTAACTAACTGGGCTGGAGTTGTCAAGTAAGTTTTCCACTGTGGATAATCATAACGATTGTAATATAAAGTGATTAGTTTTTTAAAAAAAATAAATCAACACTATTTTCGAAAGTTACACTTTAGGTAAAAGGCTTTAATGTAATATGTTTGAAATTTAGAAATGTGTAATAGATTAGGCGGTAGTTTATCTAGAAAAGTTGGTTTGGCTCAAACTAAAATGAATTTGCGTAAATGTAAAAGAAAAGCTGGTGAATATTCTGGTGCTGAAAGAGTTCAAACACAGAGGTTCAAGAATACAGATAATATTAAAGAGCACTGATTGCAGAACAATTTTTAAATGGGATGGACAGTAATTTAGCATATAAATTCTAGCTTAAAGTATGCGTTATTGTTGAAGAAGAAATTATGAGTAGAAATATTTAATCTTTCCATTTCTCTGTTAACATCATCTATTACTGACTAGTAATTAATAAGTTAACTTAGTTGTCACGCCCTTCCAAATTCTGTCAATGTCAAAACTTTTCGGGTTATTCATCAAACTCTCTAATACCCTCAAAAATTATTTCTTTTTACAAATTGCAAATTTAAATAAAGCATCCTAAGAACTCCATTTACAATTCAACGCATATGGAGAGTTACTACCACGATTTTAACACATTTTTAAAGCAAGTATGGAACATATAAGTAAAACAAGTAATCGTGTCTCACTTCTTGAATGTCTATAATAGTGTAAGCGTTCCTTTTAATTATGTTGCCCTTGTTGCACTATAAAGTAGATATTTAGAAAAATACTGGTTAATAGGATCCCAGGCTCTGTGATGCTTTGTCGTATAAAATAACCTCTTTTTATAATCGGTATCGCGATTATAAGATCAGCAATTAACCAGAACGAAAATATTCCAACATTAGTTGACTAAGTTGTCAGAGAGTTGTCAAAACGTGCGTACTCGTTAGGAACACTCAAGAAAACGTGGAGACACTAAAAATATATATGTAACAAACCAACAAAAAATGCTATTACTTATAAATTTCTACTGTAAAAAGATTGCAAATCTTTACGCGGAAAATTGTAGAATAGAAATCAATATTTCATGATTTGGTTTAAAAGTTGTGTTGACATTATTTGAACTTGTCATCCAAACATGAGGAATCTAAATAATTTTCTTCATAAAATTAGCAAATATGGAAACATTGGTATCTTAGTGTTGTGGGAGAGTGATAACCCAACCAAAAGTGAAAGAGAAAAATTGTCGCTCACTAATTCAAGCTGAAAGAATCAACCACGATAATTTACTGTTGATTTAAAAAAGTGAAATATTTAAACAATTACAATAATGGCAACTTTTTGTTTGAAGGTTTCGATTACGAGTCCTGAAAAATCATGGAAATCACGAACTTTCAAGTTTCAGTAGCAACGAAAGAATTTTGTTTATCAAATAAAAGAAAATAACATTTATGTTGCTAAGATTACGTTTCCTTGTGACATATGCCAGACGTTACAATATAAACAAAAGATTCAATGTCCAATTAAACCATATTCGAAATATGTAATTTAAAAAAAGTTGCCTTCTTTCAGGTAAATTTGATTTCAGTAAGAAGAAATGCTAGTTGTGCCTATGTTGATGATGGCCTGTTATTCTCAATTGATGAATCAGAACTAAATTAATTTAAAAAAAAACTGAAAAACACATATTGGAATTAAAATAATGGAAACCCCAAGTAATTTTTTGGGAATGCAAATAGAAAGTTTTAGTATTTATGTGGAACAAATTTTAAACAGATTTGAAAAGACTAATGCTAGTCCTAATACTATTCCTGTCGACCCTCACATAACACAGCCTGTTCCGTCAAATTTTATTTGGCTACCATCGCAAATAATCTGACTTAGAGACAATAGATTTGTTGCCAATTTAGGAACACTTAATACTTTTGTAAAAAGCACCTTTTTGTTTTGACCTTCATCGTCATAATGGTCCAACCTCACTTGTTCTGAGCATTGCACAGATTATACTTTGTTGTTTGCGACTCTGATTTTATGTATGACAGAGTCATATTTTCAAGCATGTTCTTACGTCTTGTCATGTGTGACGATGCACCGGAAGCCACATGCCATGGGTCATTTTGGCTGGATGTTGCCTCAAACACAACAGCATATGATGAACTACTTGCTTTTTGTTGAACATTCTTGGTCCTGGATTTGCATTTGAGGACTTTTATGACCTTACTTGTTACAAGTGTAGCACCTTGAATCCTTACTTGGTTGTTGGTTGTTTTCTTGATGACTGACAATACTGTTGAGTCACTTTCAGGTTGTTTAACATCTTGTGATAGTTTTGATTTCACAGAAACTGAAGTTATCTTCATGCCGGAGCTTTCAATAGCAATAATCATTGGTTGATAGGATTCTAGTAGACTGGAGAGTAGCACTGTAAATAGCCATTCATCGTCAACTTCGAAACCAATATTTCTGAGCTTGTGAGCAGTACACATTATTATGCTCACATATTTCTCTACGTTTTAACATGCAGTAAGTGAAGTATTACAGAGATCATGCAGCAGCCCATCACAGCGTGTCAACCAAGAGTTATCCCATACTTATTTTGCAGTACTACTCTCTTGTATGTGCACGTAATTTATTGAGTCAACTAGTAAGTTTATCTTAGTTTTTGCCTTTGAATCTCGTTTTGTGTCCACAATGACACATGTGGGGGGTTTTATGCAGTCCACAACTTCTCTTACTGTAGATGTGTATTTACAGCAAATCGCTAGGTTACGTAATTATCTCGGCCGGTTAACTTTTCAATTAATGCCAATTGATTGTTTGCTGACAATTTAAGAACCCTTATTCCAGATGTTACGAGAAATCACCTTTCAAATGTCGTATTGACGTTTTAGGTTAACTTTATTACTTTTCTCAGTAAATAAGCCTTTCTGGGCTTAAAAGAATTTATTATTTCTCAAGAAAAATTTATATTTAAGAATTTAGTGTTAAAATTACAACTTAACTGTCCATAGGCGCACAATTCAAATTACAATTTTAACAGTTTATGTGTAGTTTTAGTGCACTCCTACCAGCTCATCGCATCAGTTACAATTGGCTTCCCAAGAGGAGATAAAACATTATTTGTTTTAAGTAGTGTCAAAATTTTTCATTCTTTATAATAGTGTAAGCTACATTGCGCTGTAAATTAGATTTTTTTTAGAAGAATGCTTCAAGTAAACTAATTAGGGTTAACAAGACAGCATTAAGTTAACTAAGGAAAGCATATTATTATATTTAGTTCGCTGGGTCAGCATCAGTAATATTTATACGATCCACATTCCGCACATTTTGGCAGATTGAAATAACCTCTTTCCGTAATTCGCCTAAGAGCATTATGGGATCGGATACCGAACAAAACAAAATTACACAAAGATCAGTTGTTAAGATTGTCAATGAGTTGTCAAAGAATACGAACTGTATTCCATATCAGTCTTCAGAATTTTTGCCAAACTAATTTAAGTGTTTCTTTTCTATGAAGCCTTTTTTCTAAATGTTAGTGTATTTATCTTTTTGCTTTAATTCAATTCAATATACATAAATTTGAACACTGAAAAATTTCTAACATTATCTCAATCATCTAAATCTTATCAATATTAAAATTTGCCCTAATGTGTATGATTTATTTCCTTGAAAAATATTACTTTTTACCAGTGTGTGTTTATATTCGGATTCAAACTCAGATAAATTTTTATTTATTTATAGATTTTATTATGATTAACCATGAGTGACAATAAAGTATGTATCTAAGGACATTTATATAAAATTTAAAAAACAAAAGAAAACTTACTGCATTGTCCCAGATGTGAATCGGGACGGTCTCAGTCGGGGATCGTCGTATCGGTACGGATATTCGAACCGGCACGACTTGGGCGCCGTGTCTGAAGGACAAAACTGGTGGGGTGCATATATACATATATATATCATCAGTTATCAGTTACTAAATCAATAAACTATGTGTAGTTTGAGGAGAAAAGACAAGCCAAGTGAAAATCTCAATAAAACCCAAAAGTCTGCCGGCGCTTCAAGAGGCCTTAAGATTAAAATATCGGAACTAGAGGGTGAACTACAACGAATGAAAGTATGTAATGCAGTAAGCTGTCTGCTAAACTGCAGACACCTTCGGTAAATCCTGGAAATACTCCTACTTCTAACACCAATCCTTTCTCCCAACTAGCCACCCCACACCTCCAAAACGCAAGTTTTCCACGAAGTGGGTCACGCCTATAAAGGTGATGTCGAAATCGTCTGATGATGACGCACCCCTGTGCTCACCGAAAGGACATGAAAGTACTGGAAGTCTTTATATCCATTAAGGTCAAAAGCCAAAAGTGAATAATTGGAACAGTTTACCAGCATCTGGTTCTGATTTTTATTCCAATCATTGTGCATCAGTGGATATATTTTTAGTAACTGGAGATTGAAACCTGCCCCGAGTGAATTGGACTAATGATGAGTATAGTGTTTTCATGAGTTCTGAGGTTTACTCATTAAACTATCACTTATCATTAGTTGATTGGGATTTACTTTTTAGCAATATGGATGTTAATGATTGTGAGCACAAATCTTATGAAATTTTATAAAATATGTTCCAACTTGATCTACCTGTAAAAATATTTAAGAACTATGTTTCTTAAGTTGTTCTATAAAGGGCTTATGACATTAACAATTCGTTATTCCTTTGCAGATATTTGAATTTCGTTGTCATAAACAAATTTAAATATTTTTCATAAAATCAAGTAGCACAAAAAGATTTCTTTATTTGGTTACCACCAAACTTTTATCAGTTCATATCGAAACATACCTCTCTTATACATAATTTGTTTTCAGAATAAATTCAATAAATTAAGATTGAAATCTGAAAGTACTATGTAAAAGGCAAATGGTGGAAAGATTCTAGTGGTCCAAGAATTGGATTTAATTGTACGTATAATTTTCATCTGTATTCAAGATTTTTATAATTAATGATATATTTTATGCTAAACAAGGTCTCTTGCATCTGTCAGATTCACAGGGTTGGATGTCATGCAAGCATGCAATCTCCGGATTAGGGTGTTGAAAGATAGATCTCCGGAGATTGAGGGCATGTTTGCGCCGCAGCTCCAAAAGAGAGGAAATGTTGTATTCGAAACAGACTTGTCTGTCACGAATATAGTATGGGACACCAAGGGCCGACCTCACTAGCCACATGTAGGTCCCTTGCAGGGACCTAATGAGCCAAGGGGCGGCGGTGCCCCATATAGGAAAAGCATAAGTGAAAAGAGAGTGGACTGTCGCGTTAAAAACACGCAGCTTAACTAAAGAGGAAAGACGTTTAGAAAGGAAGAAAGATTTCAAAGCAACAAAGGCTACTAGAGCTTTCCACTTTACCAAAGCGACCTGGCGAGAGAAACTGTGTTTCTTGTCAAGTATGACACCCAGGTACTTGGCGCTGGGACTCCACTCAACTTGGTGATCATTGATAAGGAATTTAGGTGGCAACCTTCGTCGATTTGAGAAGAAGATAGCTTCGGATTTAGAACGATTGATCTCCAATCTCCATCGAGAGTACCAACAGAGCAGTTTAGGCAGGAAGTTCCTAATATGGATCTCCGCATAAACTGTACATCTGTGGGAGCTAATTAAAGCAACGTCATCGGCATACATTGCTATAGTAACTCTAGGACAAGATGGTATGTCGCTACAATAGAGATTGAAGAGAGTAGGAGATAGTTTGGAGCCTTGCGGGACACCAGCGGTAATAGCTCTCGAACAAGAGAACTCGCTTCCAACCCTGGAACGAAAGGAGCGGTTGGAAAGGAAAGAGCGGATAGTGCCGATCAGATAAGAAGGAAAATTTAACGAAGCCAGTTTGTGTATTAGATCAGCGTGCCAAACCCTGTCAAATGCCTGCTTGACATCAAGGAGCAACATGGTACCATGCTGCCCCTTGTTACGCCTTCCAGCCATGTCCTCGGTCACTCGCAAAATCTGATGACCGGTACCATGGCCTCGACGAAACCCAAACTGAGCGTTTGGCAGGATGTGCTGGTCAGCCATAAATTCCTCAAGCCGAGTCCGAATAACCTGCTCCGCCACCTTGCTTAGCGAAGAAAGGAGGCTAATGGGACGATAACTGCTAGCAAGGTGGGCAGGTTTGTTGGGTTTTAAAATGGACACTACCGTCGCCACCTTCCATGCCGACGGGAAGTAGTGGAGACGGAGCATCGCATTTATAATGTTAGAAAGCATTACCACCTGAATGGTAGCAAGCTTCTTAAGGGCCACGTTGGGGATGGTGTCTGGGCCGGGACTTTTCCGGTTATTGAAGGCTTTAAGGATACCTCTGACTTCGCTGGGAGAAGTAGGAAGAATGTCACTATCAGGTTTTGGGAAAGTCATAGAGTCCACCTGACGGCTGATGGAGTTGTGCTCTACAACAAACCCAGGAAGACTGGCGTTTGGAGAGCATTGCCGCTCACCTCCGCTTTATCCTTGTCCAGGACGACTTTGATGCCATCATGAACAAGGTGCGGATAGCGCATACGCCTCCCTCGGATAGACCTTATGACTTTCCAGGTCCGACGAGGATGGAGTTCGGCCTCTGCTATGAACTCCTGGAACGAGGAGCTCCGGAGTTCAAGCAGGCAGGCCCGGACCTCACGGCTCAGGGCGTTGTACCGGGCCTTGATGAAGGGGTCCCGAGTACGCTGCCAAAGTTTCCTGCTACGGTTTTTCTTCCTGATGAGGGTGACAACCTCGCCAGGAAGACTATGCTGCTTGCAGATGTTAGGGCAAGCATGCGTCGACCGTTCTAAGGCTGTCAGGATGTCATTTGACAGCCTATCCACTTCACCGTCTATATCCCTTTCAGAGTTCAAAATCCTGCACCACAAATCGGTGGTTTCCCTTAAATAACGGAATTGCAACCAGTTGGTTTTCCTCTTACGAGGCTCCCACTGGCAACAATTCTCGTTAAGTGCCAGGGAGATCGGGTTGTGGTCCGAAGACAACACCTGGTAGTTAATGACCTCCGGCACCTCTGTGATGATTTTGCAGAGGAAAATGGAAAGGATATCAGATCGGCATGAGGGACTATCAGGGAAGTGGTTTGGCGTCTTGGTGGTTTCCACCGAGAACCGGTAGTCCAGTGACGCCCGCAGCAGGAAACCGCCGTTGGTGTCCGGTTTTAGGAATGTTTCTTGCAGACAAACGACATCGGCTTCAGAGTCTCTCAAAAACTTATTCTCCTGTTTTAAGAAATTGTTAGTAAATAATTTCATTATTTATTCCATATGGTATTAGTCAAGCCTTAACCATTATGTTAAACCCTACACATTTTACATTTAAATTCAATCCATTGATGTTAATCATCAAATTTGACTCTTTTAAGAAATTATGTGTTATGAATTACATCTGAAATAAATTGATGGCGTGTATGTAGTTGTTGAGTTTTTGAATGATGAGATACCTAGTGTTCTCAAGTTTTACTGCATCTCTTGAATGTTGAAATTGTTAATATTTCAAATTAAGTTGTAGGAATAATTGTAAATAACAGTTACTAATTTACAATAAGTGTTGTATTGTTTTTTAAATTTGAATTCCCTTAGGTACATAATTTATTGCAGTTAATCAATCATATTGGAACAGTTACACTAATAACAAAATATATCTATTTTAGAGCTCTGATTTCAAATAGTGTTAATTAGTCATGAAATTCTCGAAAATCAAGTCACATGAAAAATTCCCGCGGGCTTTAATTTTGCTGAATCAAAATATTACCAATCATATTAAAATTCATTTAAGTAAAGTTAGGCATATGATATATTATCAAAACACCAAGATGTCTTAGAAACTGTAAAAAAGAATTCCGATTTGTATATATATCAAAGGTTAATCAAAGTTATACAATATTACATAGTACAGAGAGTATTTAGTGTACAATATCGTGTTATATATACCGCCCCTTTGGTTGACTGAATCAATGCACTACAACGCCGTATAATCAAATTGAGTCATCCTTAATTAAAAATCGCTCCGTTATTTTCCTTCTTTCAAAAAAACCTTTGGTCACTGTGTTTTTCAGTCTCTTCCACAATATGATTTATTCAATCAATTTTTGAAGATAATTTTTGCAATACCCTCAAAAATTATTTCTACATCCCAACGCATATGGAGAGTTACTACCACGATTTTAACATATTTTTGAAGCAAGTATGGAGCATACAGGTAAAGCAAGTAAATTGTGTCTCACTTCTTGAATGTCTATAAGAGCATAAACTTTCATTTCAATTATGATATACCTTATTACAGATATTTTAGAAGAATACTGCTTAATAGGATACAACGCTCCGCGATGTTCGATTGTATATAATTACTTCTTTCCATGATCGGTATCGCGATTATATGATAACCGAATAAGCAGAACGAAAATACTACAACTTTAGTTCTCGATGATGTTGTCAGTGTTTTGTCACAATATGCCTACTCCCAAGAAAATGTGGAAACACTAAAAATATATATGCACTAAAGTAGATGAAAGTTTTAACAAAACTGCAACAGATAAATCTATTAATTATAAATTTCAACCCAACAAAGATTTCAAATCTTTATTTCCCCAGAAAATTGTCAAATAGAAAGGACTATTTCATGATTTGTTTTATAAATTGTGTTAACATTATTTGAACTTGTCATCCAGACATGAAGAATCTAAATAATTTACGACATAAAATTATCAAATATGGAAAGATTGGTATATTAGTGTTGTTTGACGGTGATAATTAAAGGTGAAGGAGAAAAATTCAGTGCATAGTTGAAATCTGTCGCTCACTTATTCAAGCTGAAAGAATCAACTACGTGAATTTACTGTTGATTTAAAAAGGTGAAATATTTAAACAGTTACAAAAATAGCAACTTACCGTCTGAAGGTTTAGATTACGAGCCCTGCAAGTCACTGAAATCAAATCAGTTGCAGATCTCTCGTCGACATTTATTTTCGACAGGTAATTAATATGTGATATGTGAGGGATAGAATTGAAAACAAGATAACTAGCCTGATGTATATACTCATAAATAAAATTTTAATTAATTTGTAATTAAAAAATAAAGCGAGTGAGTGTGTGATTGAGTGACATTTTGCAAACAAGTATCAATAGCAACGAATTGTTTGTCAAAAAATAAAATAACATGTCAAATTACGTTTCTTTATGGCATATGTCAGAAGTATGTAATTTATAAAAAAGTTGTCTTCTCTCAAGCATATTTGATTAGATTCTTACATTGTATTAATATAACACCCAATTGTGGTTCAGTTATATCTTTTCTTTTAATTCGTTTTAATCCACTGTCTCAGCAAATTGACAGAGCAAAGGAATATCGTGATGATTTTTCAATTTGTTATAATATTTTTGATGGTAGAACTGTTTCGAATCAATCTCTTCCTTGTATTTCAACCTACAGTGGATGTCCATAAATGATATTCCCAAATATTTAAATATAACATAACTACACAAATAAAACTACTTTATTTAACTTATGTCGATATTTTAATATTAGTTTGGTGTTATAAAATGGTTTCGACACATTGCCGATTTTTTCAACATCCAATTATTCAGTGGAAAAATATACAGATATACAGAATATAATTATTTATGAATCACATTTTCCGTCATAAATTACAGATTAAAATATAAGTAAAAACTACTACGGCACAATTCTAATATTATAATTACTATAAACATGCTTAATTCTCAGATGTTAGATGAGTTGAAACGTATGCCCATACCATGGAAAACTTTCCATAAAATGAAAGTACCTTCTTTATACACAGACAGATATGTGGAACTCCAACGGGAACATTCCTGTCCTCAGACTTTTTTATAGAACTTTTGAAGACGGTTTCTTGGTATTTCTGTTTTCTCCTTTATTGTGACTTTTTCTTGACCTTTTTTCGGATTTCTTGCATATTTTTTCATATTTCATAGCCTCAGAGAAAATAGCATGCCCTCAATCTCCGGAGATCTATCTTTCAACACTCTAATCCGGAGATTGCATGCTTGCATGATATCCAACCCTGTGAATCCGACAGATACAAGAGACCTTGTCTCTTGGCTGTCTAGACCTCTGCGTCTTTTTTGAACATCTTTTCTTTACTATGTAGCGATTGTTACGTACCTCTTTAGTTTTCCCTTCTATTTTCCTAAACCTTTATGGTTAACTACTCTTAGGTCATGATCTTCGAATCATTGCCCGGAGAGGGGTTTTTAGTCGGTAAAGTCCGGCACTACGTCTTGTAGATTTCCCCCACTTTGCTCCAATAAAAAAAAAATCATAATTTATTCTGAAAACAAATCAATGTGTTATTTTATGAAGCCTTATTTTGTGTTTAGTTGGGAATTCCTGTAAATATAAATAATGAATTTAGCCAAAACTATTCCCTAAAAATAACAGTTTGGTACGATCGGTTTCATTTCTAGCACTACTGTACATAAGTATTTCTGCTAATTACAATTCTCAATGAGGAAGAACCTCATTAATAAAGAGAGATTATTTAACTATTAATTTTGAATTGAAGCGTAGGAGCAACTTCAGAAAGATGTGTTTCTTATGAAATAAAAGTCTGAACTAGAGTACCTACATTATAAAGGCGTACAGGATTTGTACAGAAAGCGACTGGTACACGGTAATAAATTGGATAATGATAAATTACCCATGTGATGTGACAATGTCAACGAGGTGAGCAAGCAAGGAAATCCTTCACTGACAGAGAAGGAAGAAGTAAGCAGTTACTGAATATTGTCCATTCAGATATCTGCGGACCAATGCGAGTCAAATTCAGGGGTGGATCAAGATATCTTCTTACATTAATAGACGAATATAAGAGGTGGTGCCAGGTTTTTTCCTTAAGTCAAAGAGAGAAATTTAAGGAGTACAAAAGAACTGTCGAAAATAAACTGGTAATGAAATTAAGAGAGAATTAGCTGAGAAATTGAAGATCATAGATTGCAAGGTTTTTCTTTAGAATAGAAATTAATCAAAGTAAGAAAGGAGTAACACTAAAACAAAAAAAATATATTTTAGAGAAATTCAGAATGGTAAATTGCAATTCAATTAAAACACCGTATGACTGCCACTCAAAATTTAACAGAGATTTAAAACCATTCAAAGACCCCGCACGATACAGAGAATTAACCGATCAAAACTGGGGCTTTACAATAACTAGTTGTGTCGTTGGATGTGGTACCGCCTTCCTTTCTGCCAATAGAACCTGGATTTGAGCCTCCTTTTCCTTTTCTTATTTCGCGATTCTTGTCTTTTAATAGGAACTTTAATAGGGTCACTAACTAAAAACGAAAACTACCAACACTTTTCCGTAGTTGCTACCGAAACTTGGTTAAATGACGATCGTTACCTCTGCCATTGATAACGACAGAAAAGTCTCTTATTGTTAGCGACTTTTGTCAATTGTTCAAAGTGTGGGTAGCAACCAGGGAATATTGTTGAAAATTACAATTTTTTTTGAGTTGTTCGTCCTTCTTTTGTCTGAATTTAGTTATAATAGTTACCATAATCGAAAGAGAAGAGCTGTTAATTTGGCTTGTAACCTCGGTTACTAAACCAATAAACCATGTGTAGGGTCCGGAAAAAAGAAAAGCTAAGTGAAAAACTCAATAAAACCCAAAAGTCTGCTGACGTTTCCTGAGGTACCCGAGTTCCTTAGGAATAAAATTTTGGAACTTGAATGTGAGATACAGAGAGTGAAAGAGTGCTTACACAGCTTTGTCGTCTAAACTAGGGATACTATCGGTAAACTCTGATAGTACCCCTACTCCTAACGCTAATCCAAAATCTTTATCCCAACTAGCCACCCTTGCATCCCCTGCAAAGTCTCCCAGCTCCAAAACTCAGAAGACTTCTTGGAACTCGGTCACTCCCAAGGAGGTGATGTCGAAATTGTGAACCATTTATGGTTCAGTGTTGAAATTTATGTATATTGAATTGTATTAAAGTATTTTAGACCAAGTACCCTAAGAATTAGAAGAGCCTTCTCATAGAAAATAAACTCTTAAATTAGTATGGCAGATCTGTGTAGATAGAAATGGAATACAGGTTACAGTACTTTAAATCACAAACATTTATATAACCTTGTTATTAAAGTAATTATTTAACGTTTCTAATTGAATGAAATTATTTGGTAGCGCTTATGGCTAGCCGTCTCAGTCTCAGTTTCGGCTCGTATTTTTTGACAACTCACTGACAATCTTGACAACTGATCTTTGTGTAATTTTGTTTTGTTTGGTGTCCGATCCTATAATGCTCTTTGGCGAATTACAGAAAGAGGATATTTCAGTGCGAAAAATGGGATCATATAAATACTAATCAAGGAGATGACCCAGCTTACAAATTCCGATAATATGCATTCCTCAGTTAATTTAATGTTGTCTTGTTAACCCAAAGTAGTTTACCTGAAGCATTCTTCTCAAAAAAATCTAATTTACAGCGCAATGTAGCTTACGCTATTACATAGAAAGGAAAATTATAACACAACTTAAAACAAAAAATGTTTCATCTCCTCTTGGGAATCCAATTGTAACTGATGCGATGACCTGTAGAAACTACACATAAACTGATAAAATTGTAATTTGAATTGTGCGTTTGTAGACAGTTAAGTTGTAATTTGAACCCTAAATTCTTAAATATAAGTTTTTCTCCTGAAATAAAAAATTCTTTTAAGAAAAATTAACAGGTTATGGAGCCAGAAAAGCCCAGGGAAGCCGAGAATGGTTTACTTACTGAGAAAAGTAATGAAGTTAACCTAAAACGTCAATACGACAATTGAAAAGTGTTTTCTCGTAACATCTGGAATAAGGATTCTTAAATTGTCAGCAAACAATCAATTGGCATTAATTGAAAAGCTAACCGGCCGAGATAATTACGTAACGTGGCGATTTGCTCTAAAATCATACCTACAGCAAGAGGAGTTGTGAAACTGCATAGACCCTACCACATGTGTCATTGTGGACACAAAACGAGACACAAAGGCAAAAACTAAGATAAATTTACTAGTTGTCTAAATAAATTACGTGCACATGCAAGAGAGTAGTACTGCAAAAGAAGTATGGGATACGTTTTCATAAGTATTTGATGACTCTTTGTTGACACGCTGTGATGGGCTGCTGCGTGATCTCTATAATACTTCACTTACTGTATGTCAAAACGTAGAGAAATATGTGAGCAAAATTATGTGTACTGCTCACAAGCTCAGAAACATCGGTTTCGCAGTTGACGATGAATGGCTAGTTACATTGCTACTCTCCGGTCTACCAGAGTCCTCCTATCAACCAGTGATTATTGCTATTGAAAGCTCCGGCATGAAGATAATTTCAATTTCTGTGAAATCAAAACTATCACAAGATGTTAAACAACCAGTTGAGTGACTCAACAGTATTCTCAGTCAACAATACCAACCACAAGAAACAAAGTAAGGGTGCTACACTTGTAATAAGTAAGGTCATAAAAGTCCTCAAATGCAAATCCAGGACCAAGGATAATCAATAAAAGAAGAAATGGAAGAAACAAATCAAATTTACTTGAAAGAAGACAACTTTTTTCTAAATTACATATTTCGAATAAGGTTCAATTGGACATTGGATGTATTGTTTATATTTTAACGTCTGGCATATGTCACAAGGAATCGTAATCTTAGCAACATAAATATTATTTTCTTTTATTTGATACACAAAATTCCTTCGTTGCTATTGAAACTTGAAAGTTCGTAAAATGTCACTCAGTCCAACACCCACTCCCAAATGTTCGTTTAGTTTTGTAATTACTAATTAATTAAAATTTTATTTATGTGTATATACATCTAGTTATCCTGTTTTCAATTTCATCCCTCACGTCGTCCGTATCACATATTCAAACTAAATTATAATAGTTGGAACTTCTCTTAGCAGCAATCTATTCTAATGGAAATATAAAGTTAACAAAGTTAACAAAAACAATTTCTTTTCACATGTTAATTATCTATCAGAATCACAGACAGTTTTTGTATGTCGACGATAGATCCTCAACTAATTTGATTTCCGTGACTTTCAGGACTAGTAATCGACATCTCCACAATAATGGCATCAAGTTGCCATTATTGTAATTGTTTAAATATTCCTAACGAGTTCCTAAGGAGTCCGCACGTTTTGACAACTCTGGCAATTTTGACAGCTAATGTGAGAGTATTTCGTTCTGCTTAATCGCGATAACGATTATGGAAAGAGGTTATTTTATACGACAAAACATCGCAAAACCTGGGATCCTACAGCAGTATTTGTGTAAAAAGCTACTTTAATGTGTGGGCAAACGCATCAAGATATGCTCCAGCTTTTCTTTTACATTTACCCAAATTCAGTTTAGCTTGAGCCGAACCAACTTTTCTAGAAATACTACCGCCCAATCTATTACTCATTTTTAAATTTCAAACACATTACATTAATATCTTTTATCTAAAGTATAACTTGCGAATATGGTGTTGATTAATTTTTTTATAAAAACTAATCACTTTACATTACAATCGTTATGATTATTTACAGTGGAAAAATTACTTGTCACATCCAGCCCATTTAGTTTAGCAAACATTAAATCATGGCAGATTCTATCAAATGCCTTTTAAATGTCTGTATAAACAGCATCAACCTGTAAATGATTTTCAAGAGCACCAACTGTCGAGAGTTTATAAATAAGAAGGTTGGTCGCAGAAGATTTATATTTGCAAAATTCATGTAGACTTTCATTTATAATATTTTGGAACTATGGCATAATTATTTTGGAAATGATTTTTTTGGACAATCTTGGAAAACAACAAGTAAACTATCTCCATCCTTTAAGATAGGTATAACAAATGATTTTTTACGTACGTTAGGAAATAAAGTAGATTTTAAAAACATATTAAGTTTCATTGTTAGAGGCTTTGTTAATGAAAATCCACAATTCATTCAATACTGTAGAAAAAATATCATAAGGACCTCTATTACTAGATAAATAAAGACTTCTGAGTTCATTGAAAACATCAATCTGGACAAAATTATAATTACGTTTTGAATATAAACAAAAATATTAGATTTGTGTCTGCATTGAAGGCAAAAAAGTGAAACAAACAGCTAACGAAGTGTAAATACTTATTTCTTTTGTTGATTTTGTCTTTTCAATGACGAAATTGTAAGAAGTTACCAAATAATTGTTCAAGATCAGTTTTGAAATCAAATGATATTTTGTACATATTCAGGTTTCAACAGCAATGAAGGCGATATGTTTATTAATCAAAAGTAAAACAAACTTTTGTTGTCTGAAGAATATGCATCGACAAAAGTGTGTGAATTGTTAATTAGACATTGCTATTCCTAACAAATATCAAAATTTTATATATTTTCTTTGATAAGATAATAATAACACTTAAACATCTTTTTTAGCTGCTTTTTTTCAATTCTGTTAAACTTATAAATTCACATCACATAATTAGGACCTTCCTACTTTCCGCATATTTTGGCAAATTGAAATAACCTCTCTCAGTAATTCGCCAAAGAGCATTATATTATTGGACACCAAACGAAACGAAATTACACAAAGATCAGTTGCCAAGATTGTCAATGAGCTGTCAAAAAATATTAACCGAAACTGAGATCTGAGACGGCTAATCATTAGCGCTGTTTTCTCCCAAACCAATTTAAAAGTTTCTTCTCTATGAGAAGTCCCTTCCAATTCTTAGTGTACTTGGTCTAAAATACTTTAATACAATTCCATATACATAAATTTGAACACTGAACCATAACTGGTGCATTGTAGTTAGACAATTTCGACATCACCTCCTTGGGGGTGACCGAGTTCCTGAGTTTTGGAGCTGGAAGACTTTGCAGGAGTGGGGGTGGCTGGTTGGGATAAAGATTTGGGATTAGCGTTAACAACTCTTCTCTTTCGATTATGGTATCTATTATAACTAAATTTAGACAGAGGAAGGACGAACAACTCAAACAAAAATTGTTACTATCAACAATATTCCCTGGTTGCACTTTGAACAATTGACAAAAGTCGCTAACAATAAGAGACCTTTCTGTAGTTACCAATGGCAGCGGTAACAATCGTCATTTATCCAAATTTGAGTGGCATCTACGGAATGAAATTGCACATTGATACTTGGAACCCCTCTGTATAGATGCCCTAACGCAAGCGTCATGCTACGCAGGGTTTTTAGTTCTTAGTTTTTAGTCTTTGGCGTTTCTAGCCGAGTGCACACTTTGTAATAATATAATAAACGTTTAGTGTTCTTGTAACATCGACTTTTAATCTCATCACACTCACATCTCAGTTTTCAAAAGTGTTTGTAGTGATATTTTTGTTTTTATTTAGTGTCCCTTTTTATCTGAATTTAGTTAGTTACCAAATTCAGACAAATGAAAAATTTGTTTACTTGTCTGGTAACCTTGGTTACCAATTCAAGAAACAACTGAATTAAATTTTTGTTTTCGTACTATAAACAGTTTAATAACCGAATTAGCGATAATGAAATGGGAAAACAGCAAGTGTGCCTGCAAAAGTCGAGTGGTTCCGAATCCTATTGAAACCGGACGGCACATCGCCAGTTCCGTTCTACAAGAAGTTCCTACTAAGAGACAAAAACTTTGAAAGATGGAAAGGAAAAGGCGGTTCAAATCCAGGTTCTATTGGCAGAAAGAAAGGTCAACCGCCCGGTAAACCCTGAGCACGACTCCGTTCCAAGTTCCGAAAGAGTTAACTATCTAAAGTAAGTAACAACAGCAAAATTCGGCAAAGCGCCACACCGACATCAGACCCCCAAATGGAGTTAGACATAACGTTCGTACTTCTGTTTGAATTTAGTTATAAGAGTTGCCATATTCAGACAAAAGAGAAGAGTTGTTAATTTGGCTGGTAACCTCGGTTACTAAACCAATAAACCATGTGTAGAGTCCACGAAAAAGATAAGCCAAGAGGTACCCGAAAACTAGACGTTAAGATTAAAATCTCGGAACTAGAGGGTGAATTACAACGAATGAAAGTAAGTAATGCAGTAAGCTGTCTGCCTATGGAGGTGTTCTCGAAATCCTGACGACGCACCCCTGTGCTCACCGAAAGGACACGGAAGCACTGGAAGTATTTGTTTCCATTAAGGTCAAAACGCAAAATTTAATAGTTAGAACATGCCTGCTTACAAGGCGACGTGGAATGATAATGCAAGGTACTCAGTAAAACGCTTATTGACTATCTTACAACATTGGTGGGCTGTATACAACTAACTCTGCTCTTACAACTTAACTCTGTTTCTATAACTACGCTCTTCTATTGTTTTTATTCTCCGTTGTCATCACAACCGTTATACACGATGTCTAGATATACTAACATAACTTGCCTCGAGTGAATTGGACCAATGATGAGTAAGTATAGTGTTTGCATGAGTACTGAGGTTTACACTTTAAACTATCAATTATCATTGGTTGATTGTGTCTTATGAAATTTTATACAATATGTTCCTATTTTATCTACATGTAAAAAAATTAAGAACTAAGTTTCCTAAGTTGTTCTCTAAAGAGCTTATAAAATTAACTATTCGTTATTCATTTGTAGACATTTGAATTCCGTTCCCATAAACAAATTTCAATTTTGTTCATAAAATCAGGTAGACCAAAAAGTTTTCTTTACTTGTTTACCTCCAAACTTTAATCAGTTCAAACATTTCATACGAACCACATTTCTAAGGAAGTTGCTCCTACGCTTCAATTCAAAATTATTAGTTAAATATTCTCGCTTTTATTAATGAGTCCCTGCCTCATTGGAAATGATAATCGGAAGAAATACTTGTGTATAGTAATGCTAGAAATGAAACAGATCGTATCAAACTGTTATTTTTAGGTAATATTTTTGTCTAAATTCATTAATTTACTTACAGGAATCCCAACTAAACAAAGAATAAGAACTTTCATGTATATGACGCTCCTTAAAACAACACATTAATACCTAATTAATTTGTTTTCAGAATAAATTAAGATTGAAATCTTAAAGTACGATGCAAAAAGCAAATGGTGTAAAGATTCTAGTGGCCCAAGAATTGGATTTAAATGTAAGTATAATTTTCATCTGTATTCAAGATTTTTATAATTAATGACATATTTTATGTTAAAATACACAATTAAATAATATAATTTAAATGAAAAACAAATAAAATTGGTATATATAATAAAATTAATCTTTAATATTAATTTTATATATCTTTTTTAAAGTATTTCGACGATTCGTTGGGCACGACGAGTTATGTTCACATGGAAAGGCTGATTACTATCATATAAATGAAGATGAAATGAGCCACGACAAAACCTGACAACATCGGCAAATATTTTCTCTGAGGCTATGAAATATGAATAAAAATCCAAGAAATCCAAAAAAAGTACAAAAAAAATATCACAATAAAGAAGAAAACATCATTACCAAGAAACCGTATTCAAAAGTTCTACCAAAAAGACTGAGGACTGGAATGTTTCCGTTGGAGTTCCGCATATCTATCTCTGTATATAGCAAGTACTTTCATTTTATGGAAATGTTTCCATAGTGTGGATCTAGGTTTCAACTCATCTATCATCTGAGAATGAAGCTTGTTTATAGCAATTATAATTTTAGATTAGTGCCGAAGTAATTTTTCCTTAAATTTTAATCTGTACTGTAATCACTAAATGTGTTTCCTAAAAAAATATGTTCCATATAACTCAGTACCTCCACTGAATAGCTGAAGGTTAAAAAAATCGACAATGGGTCGAAACCATTTATTAACAACCAAACTTATATTAAATTAACCACATAACTTAAAGGTACACAAAGTAGTTTTATTTGGAAAGTTATATTATATATAAATATTTGGGAATCACATTTATAGTCATTTAGTGTGGGTTGAAATTTAAGGATGAATTTGATTCGGAACAGTTCTACCATTTAGTATAAATCATCTCATCTCGATATTTCTTAGCTCTGTCAATTTGTTGACACTCTGGATTCAAACGAATAGAATTATACCAAAAAATATAACTGAACCACAACTTGATGTAATATTAATACAATGTAAGATCAAATCAAATTTACTTGAAAGACGACATCCCTCACCTCTCTTAGCAACAAAATATATATCGGCATTTAAGTATAAAGTTAACAATGTTAACAAAAACAATTTCTATTCACATGTTAATTATCTGCAGAATCACAGACAGTATTTCTTTGATTCATAATAAATGTCGACGAGAGATCTGCAACTGATTTGATTTCAGTGACTCGTAATCGAAACCTTCAGACAGTAGGTTGCTATTATTGTAAGTGTTTAAATATTTCACCTTTTTAAATCAAAAGATAATTCACCTAGTTGATTCTTTAAGCAAGAATTTGTGAGCGGCAAATTTCAACTAGGTACTGAAATTTTTCTATCACGTTTGGTTGGATTATTACCCTCAAATAACACTAAGATACCAATCTTTCCAAATTTGCTAATTTTATGTCAAAATTTAATTAGATTCCTCACCTCTAGATGACAACTTCAAATAATGTCAGCACATTTTATTAACAAAATCATGAAAAAGTGATTTCTACTTTACAATTTGCTGATTTACAATCTTTGTTCAGATGAAATTTATAATTAATAGCTCTATCATTTGTAATTTTGTTGAAATTTTCATCTACGTTTGTGCATATATATTTTAAGTGTCTCCACGTTTTCTTGAGAGCTGACAAATTGGACAACTTGGCCTTAGTTGCTGATTTATAATCGCGATTCTAGGAACCTGGGATCCTATTAATTAGTATTTTTCTAAAAAATCTTTATAAACATTCAAGAGGTGAAACACAATTTACTTTACCTACATGCTCCATACTTGCTTCAAAATAAAGTTCAAATCGTGGTGGTGAATCAAAACTTGAAGATTGTGATGCACAATATAAATTGAACTTTGCGAATGTTATTTGATGGGATAAGAACCCTTTAGAAGATAAATAAAAGTTTTTTGTGCTCTTCGCAATAACTAAATGAACAAGTTTAGAATGTAAATTTACCAAAAAATAGTTTTGTACATAATCTGGGTTCAATAGCAACGAAGGCAGTTCTTCTTCCTTTCTATTTACCTGGAAGAATATCATCATCTGACACATGTCTGATCGGTATTCCAAATAAATGCTTTTCTAAGAAAATTGTGTCTCAATTCTTGACTCTGTTATAGCGTAAGCTTTATTTTCAATAATAAGATGTTTTTTCGCATTGTAAATTAAATTGTATCAGAAGAATGTTCCACTGTTAACTGTCACAGAAGGATAGCTCCTCCATTATTATTATAGAATCCTGTGTTCAGAATATCTCGACAATTTAGAATATCATCTTTCTAAATTTGGTATCGCCAATATAAAATCGACCAACAAGCAAAATGAAATAACTGAAATATCAGTTGTCAGTTAGTTTTCAAAACAAACGTACAGGACCAGAGTTCTCAAAAACTTATTCTCCTGTTTTAAGAAATTGTTAGTAAATAATTTCATTATTTATTCCATATGGTATTACTCAAGCCTTAACCATTATGTTAAACCCTACACATTTTCCATTTAAATTCAATCCATTGTTGTTAATCATCAAATTTGACTCTTTTAAGAAATTATGTGTTATGAATTACATCTGAAATAAATTGATGGCGTGTTTGTAGTTGTTGAGTTTTTGAATGATGAGATACCTAGTGTTCTCAAGTTTCACAACATCTCTTGAATGTTGAAACTGTTAATATTTCAAATTAAGTTGTAGGAACAATTGTAAATAACAGTTGCTAATTTACAATAAGTGTTGTATTGTTTTTTAAATTTGATTTCCCTTAGCTACATAATTTGTTGCATTTAGTCAATCATATTGGAACAGTTACACTAATAACAAAATATATCTATTTTAGAGCTCTGATTTCAAATAGTGTTAATTCGTCATGAAATTCTCGAAAATTAAGTCACATGAAAAATTCCCGTGGGCTTTAATTTTGCTGAATCAAAATATTACCAATCATATTAAAATTCAATTAAGTAAAGTTAGGCATATGATATATTATCAAAACACCAAGATGTATTAAAAACTGTAAAAAAGAATTCCGATTTGTATATATATCAAAAGTTAATCAAAGTTATACAATATTATATAGTACAGAGAGTATTTAGTGTACAATATCGTGTTATATATACCGCCCCTTTGGTTAACTGAATCAGTGCACTACATCGACGTATAATCAAATTGATTCATCCCTAATTAAAAATCGCTCCGTTATTTTCCTTCTTTCAAAAAAACCTTTGGTCACTGTGTTTTTCAATCTCTTCTACAATATGATATATTCAATCAATTTTTGAAGATAATTTTTGCAATACCCTCAAAAATTATTTCTTTTTACAGATGGCAAATTTAAATAAAGCATCCTAAGAACTCCATGTACATCCCAACGCATATGGAGAGTTACTACCACGATTTTAACATATTTTTAAAGCAAGTATGGAGCATATAGGTAAAGCAAGTAAATTGTGTCTCACTTCTTGAATGTCTATAAGAGCATAAACTTTCATTTCAATTATGATATTATTATTATTATTATTATAGATAATTTAGAAGAATACTGATTAATAGGATACAAGGGTCCGCGATGTTTGGTAGTATAAAATACCTTCATTCAATAATAAGCAGAACGAAAATACTCCATCTTTAGTTCTCGATGTTGTCAGTGTGTTGCCAAAACACGCATACTGTCAAGAAAATATGGAGAAACCAAAAATATATATGCACCAAAGTAGATGAAAATTTTAGCAGAACTGCAAATGATAAAGCCATTAATTATAAGTTTCAACCGAACAAAGATTGCAAATCAATATTTACGCAGAAAATTGTAAAATAGAAATTACTATTTTATGATTTGGTTTATAAGTTGTGTTGATATTATTTGAATTTGTCATCCAGACATGAGGAATCTAAATAATTTGCGATATAAAATTATCAAATATGGAAAGATTAGTATATCATTTGAGGGTGATAACCAATGTTGAAAAAGAAAATTTCAGTGTTGAAATCTGTCGCTCAGTTATTCAAGCTGAGAGAATCACCTACGTGAATTTACTGTTGATTTAAAAAGGTGAAATATTTAAACAGTTACAAAAATAGCAACTTACTGTCTGAAGGTTTAGATTACGTGTCCTGAAAGTCACTGAAATCAAATCAGTTGCAGATCTCTCGTCTACATTTATTTCAATAGCAACCAATTGTTTGTCAAAAAAAAACATTTATGTTGCTAAGATTACGTTTCCTTATGACATATGTCAGAAGTATGTAATTTAGCAAAAAAGTTGTCTTCTCCCAAGCAAAACTTGATTTGATTCTTATATTGTATTTCACCAAATTGTGGTTCAGATATATCTTTTCTTATAATTCTATTCGTTTTAATCCACAGTGTCAGCAAATTGACAGAGCAAAGGAATATCGTGATGATTTTTCGATTTGTTATAATATTGTTGATGGTAGAACTGTTTCGAATCAATCTCATCCTTATATTTCAACCTACACTGGAAGACTATAAATGAGATTCACAAATAATTAAATATAACTTAACTTTACAAATAAAATTACTTAGTTTAACTTAAGTCGAAAATTTAGTTTGGTGTTATAAAATGGTTTCGACACATTGTCGATTTTTTCAACCACCAATTTTTCAGTAGAAAGATTTACAGCTATATATAACATAATTATTTATAATATATACAACATAATTATTTAGGAAACGCATTTACCGTCATAGAGTACAGATTACAATAGGAAAAATTTCTTCGCCACAATTATAAAATTATAATTATTATAAACATGCTTAATTCTCAAAATGAAAGTACCTGCTTTATACACAGACAGATATGTGGAACTCCAACGGGAACATTCCAGTCCTCAGCCTTTTTGGTAGAACTTTTGGTAATGCTGTTTCCTTCTTTATTGGGATTTTTGCTTGTACTTTTTTTGATTTCTTGGATTTTTTTTTTCATATTTCCCGATATGTGGCTTTGTCATAGCACATTTCATCTTCATTTATATGATAGTAATCAGTCTGTCAATGTGTCAATTCCTGATGTCCAACGAATCGTCGAAATAGCTTATTTGTTTTTTATTTAAATTAAATAATTTAAATGTGTGTGATTTAGCATAAAATATATCATTAATTATAAAAATGTTGAATACAGATGAAAATTATACTTACATTTAAATCCAATTCTTGGGCCACTAGAATCTTTCCAGCATTTGCCTTTTACATCGTACTTTCAGATTTCAATCTTAATTTATTGAATTTATTCTGAAAACAAATTATGTATAAGAGAGGTAGGTTTCGATATGAACTGATTAAAGTTTTGTGGTAACCTAATAAAGAAATCTTTTTGGGCTACTTGATTTTATGAAATTTTGCTTATGACAACGAAATTCAAATATCTGCAAATGAATAATGAATTGTTAATATCATAAGCTCTTTATAGAACAACTTAAGAAACATAGTTCTTAATTATTTTTACAGGTAGATCAAGTTGGAACATATTGTATAAAATTTCATAAGATTTGTGCTCTCAATCATTAACATCCATATTGCTTAAAAGTAAATCCCAATCAACTAATGACAAGTGATAGTTTAATGAGTAAACCTCAGAACTCATGAAAACACTAAACTCATCATTAGTCCAATTCACTCGGGGCAGGTTTCAATCTCCAGTTACTAAAAATATATCCACTGATGCACAATGATTGGAATAAAAATCAGAACCAGATGCTGGTAAACTGTTCCAATTATTCACTTTTGGCTTTTGACCATAATGGATATAAAGACTTCCAGTACTTTCATGTCTTTTCGGTGAGCACAGGGGTGCGTCATCATCAGACGATTTCGACATCACTTTTATAGGCGTGACCCACTTCGTGGAAAACTTTTGCGTTTCGGAGGTGTGGGGTGGCTAGTTGGGAGAAAGGATTGGTGTTAGAAGTAGGAGTATTTCCAGGATTTACCGAAGGTGTCTGTAGTTTAGCAGACAGCTTACTGCATTACTTACTTTCATTCGTTGTAGTTCACCCTCTAGTTCCGATATTTTAATCTTAAGGCCTCTTGAAGCGCCGGCAGACTTTTAGGTTTTATTGAAATTTTCACTTGGCTTGTCTTTTCTCCTCAAATTACATATAGTTTATTTATCTGAGTTTGAATCCTAATATAAACGCACACTGGTAAAATGTAATATTTTTCAAGGAAAAGAATAATATATATTAGGGCAAATTTTAATATTGATAAGATTTAGATGACTGAGATAATGTTAGAAATTGTTCAGTGTTCAAATTTATGTATTTTGAATTGAATTAAAGCAAAAAGGTCAATACACTAACATTTAGAAAAAAGTTTTCATAGAAAAGAAACACTTAAATTAGTTTGGCAATATTGTGAAGACTGATATGGAATACGGTTCGTATTCTTTGACAACTCCTTGACAATCTTGACAACTGATCTTTGTGTAATTTTATTTTGTTCGGTATCCGATCCTATAATGCTCTTTGGCGAATTACGGAAAGTGGTTATTTCAATCTGCCAAAATGTGGAGAATGTGTATCGTATAAATATTACTCCAGGAGCTGACCCAGCGTACTAAATTTGATAATATGCTTTCCTTAGTTAACTTAATGCTGTCTTGTTAACCCTAATTAGTTTACTTGAAGGATTCTTCTAAAAAAAATCTAATTTACAGCGCAATGTAGCTTACACTACTATAAAGAATGAACAATTTTGACACAACTTAAAACAAATAATGTTTAATCTCCTCTTGGGATGCCAATTGTAACTGATGCGATGACCAGGTAGGAGTGCACTGAAACTACACAAACTGTTAAAATTGTAATTTGAATTGTGCGCCTGTGGACAGTTAAGTTGTAATTTTAACACTAAATTCTTAAATATAAATTTTTCTTGAGAAATAATAAATTCTTTTAAGCCCAGAAAGACTTATTTACTGAGAAAAGTAATAAAGTTAACCTAAAACGTCAATACGACATTTGAAAGGTGATTTCTCGTAACATTTGGAATAAGGGTTCTTAAATTGTCAGCAAAAAATCAATTGGCATTAATTGAAAAGTTAACCGGCCGAGATAATTACGTATCCTGGTTATTTGCTATAGAAACACATCTACAGCAAGAGAAGTTGTGGACTGCATAAAACCCCCCACATGTGTCATTGTGGACACAAAACGAGACACAAAGGCAAAAACTAAGATAAATTTACTAGTTGACTCAATAAATTACGTGCACATACAAGAGTGTAGTACTGCAAAATAAGTATGAGATAAATCTTGGTTGACACGCTGTGATGGGCTGCTGCATGATCTCTGTAATACTTCACATACTGCATGTTAAAACGTAGAGAAATATATGAGTAAAATAATGTGTACCGCTCACAAGCTCAGAAACATTGGTTTCGAAGTTGACGATGAATGGTTATTTACAGTGCTACTCTCCGGTCTACCAGAATCCTATCAACCAATGATTATTGCTATTGAAAGCTCCGGCATGAAGATACCTTCTGTTTCTGTGAAATCAAAACTATCACAAGATGTTAAACAACCTGAAAGTGACTCAACAGTATTGTCAGTCATCAAGAAAATTAAAAACAACCACAGAAACAAAGTAAGGGTCCAAGGTGCTACACTTGTAACAAGTAAGGTCATAAAAGTCCTCAAATGCAAATCCAGAACCAAGAATGTTCAACAAAAAGCAAGTAGTTCATCATATGCTACTGCGTTTGAGGCAACATCCAGCCAAAATGACCCATGGTAAGTGGCTTCCGATGCATCGTCACACATGACAAGACGTAAGAACATGCTTGACAATATGACGGCTCCTGTCATACATAAAATCAGAGTCGCAAACAACAAAGTATAATCTGTGCAATGCTCAGAACAAGTGAGGTTGGACCATTATGACGATGAAGGTCAAAACAAAAAGGTGCTTTTTACAAAAGTATTATGTGTTCCTAAATTGGCAACAAATCTATTGTCTCTAAGTCAGATTATTTGCGATGGTAGCCAAATAAAATTTGACGGAACAAGCTGTGTTATTATGAAGAACAGAAGTGAGGTAGCATCTTCCTACTGTAGCTTTATGTTAGGGTCGACTGGAACAGTATTAGGATCAGCATAAGTCATTTCAATTCTGTTTAAAATTTGTTCCATATAATTACTAAAACTCTTTTCGGTGTAGAGTCGAATTTGGCATGCCAGCAGCAAGGGAATTGCTTTAACCCATATGGTGACTTGTTCAATTTACATACAGTAGAAATTTATAAGTAATAGCATTCTTTTGTTGATTTATTACATATATATTTTTAGTGTCTCCACGTTTTCTTGAGAGTTGCTATCGAGTACGCACGTTTTGACAACTTTCTGACAACTTAGTCAACTAATGTTGAAGTATTTCCGTTCTGGTTAATTGCTGATCTTATAATCGCGATACCGATTATAAAAAGAGGTTATTTTATACGACAAAGCATCGCAGAACCTGGAATCCTATTAACCATTATTTTTCTAAAAATCTACTTTATAGTGCAACAAGGGCAACATAATTAAAAGGAACGCTTACGAAATTATAGACATTCAAGAAGTGAGACACGATTACTTGTTTTACTTATATGTTCCATACTTGCTTTAAAAATATATTAAAATCGTGGTAGTAACTCTCGATATGCGTTGAGTTGTAAATGGAGTTCTTAGGATGCTTTATTTAAATTTGCAATTTGTAATAAGAAATAATTTTTGAGGGTATTAGAGAGTTTGATGAATAACCCGAAAAGTTTTGACAATGACAGAATATGGAAGGGCGTGACAACTAAGTTGACTTATTAATTACTAGTCAATAATAGTTGATGTTAACAGAGAAATGGAAAGATCAACTATTTCTACACATTATATCTTCTTCAACAATAACGCATACTTTAAGCTGGAATTTATATGCTAAATTACTGTCCATCCCATCTAAAAATTGTTCTGCAATCAGTGCACCAGAATATTCACCAGTTTTTCTTTTACATTTACGCAAATTTATTTTAGTTTGAGCCAAACCAACTTTTCTAGATAAACTACCGCCTAATCTGTTACACATTTCTAAATTTCAAACATATTACATTAAAATCTTTTATGTAAAGTGTAACTTTCGAAAATAATGTTGATTTATTTTTTTTAAAAAACTAATCACTTTACATTACAATCGTTATGATTATCTACAGTGGAAAACTTACTTGACAACTCCAGCCCAGTTAGTTCAGCAAACAATAAATCATGGCAGATTCTATCAGATGCCTTTTAAAAGTCTGTATAAACAACATCAACCTGTAAATGATTTTCAAGAGCAACAACTGTCGAATTGTTATAAATAAGAAGGTTGGTCGCAGAAGATTTACATTTGCATTTGACTCTCATTTATAATATTTTGGAACTATTTTGAAAATGAATTTTTTTGGACAATTATGGAATACAAAACATTTTTCATACAGGCCTAAATTTGTTACAAGTAAACTATCTCCATTCTTTAAGGTAGGTGTAATAAATGATTTTTTCTGTACATTAGGAAATAAAGCACATTTTAAAAACAAGTTAAATTCCATTTTTAGAGGCTTTGTTAATGATAATCCACAATTCATTCAATGCTGTAGAAGGAATATCATAAGGACCTCTATTACTAGATAAATCTGACTTCTGAGTTCATTAAAAACATCAATCTGGAAAAAATTATTATTATTTTTTGAAAATAAACCAAAATATTATCATGACAAAACGATATTGCTTAAATTTGTGTTTGCATTGAAAGCTAAAAAACGAAACAAACAGCTCACGTGTAAAGACTAAATACTTATTTCTTTTGTAGTTTTCGTCTTTTCAACGACTACTTTACCGTGCAATAAGGTATAACATAACTGAAAAGAAAGATAAACATTCAAGAGGTGACACACAATTTACTTGGTTTATCTATATGCTATATGCAGAACCTTAACATCTACCACATGTCTGATCGGTATTCTAAATAAATGATTTTCCAAGTAAATTGCGTCTCAATTCTTGACTCTGTTATAGTTTAAGCTTTATTTTCAAGAATAAGATATTTTTTCGCATTGTAAATTAAATTATATCAGCAGAATGCTACACAGTTAACTGTGACAGGAAAATAGCTCCTCGATTATTATTATAGGATCCTGCGTTCAGAATATCTCGACAATTTAGAAGAACAACTTTGTGTACTTGGTAAGGCCATTATAAAATCGTCCACAAGCAAAATCTCCAACATCAGTTGACAGTTAGTTGTCAAAACACACGTACAGAACCAGAGTTCTCAAAAACTTATTATCTCGTTTTAAGAAATTTTTAATAAATAATTTAATTATTTACTCCAAATAGTATTATTCAAGTCTTAACCGTTAATTTAAACCACACACATTTTCCATTTAAATTTGATCCACTGATGTTAATCATCAAATTTGACTTTCCTTAGAAATTATGTGTTATTCCTATAATTTTTGCAATACCCTCAAAAATTATTTCTTTTTACAGAATGCAAATTTAAATAAAGTATCTAAGAACTCCATCTACATCCCAACGCATATGGAGAGTTACTACCACGATTTTAACATATTTTTGAAGCAAGTATGGAGCATACAGGTAAAGCAAGTAAATTGTGTCTCACTTCTTGAATGTCTATAAGAGCATAAACTTTCATTTCAATTATGATATACCTTATTACAGATATTTTAGAAGAATACTGCTTAATAGGATACAAGGCTCCGCGATGTTTGATTGTATATAATTACTTCTTTCCATGATCGGTATCGCGATTAAATGATAACCGAATAAGCAGAACGAAAATACTACAACTTTAGTTCTCGATGATGTTGTCAGTGTTTTGTCAAAACATGCCTACTCCCAAGAAAATATGGAAACACTAAAAATATATATGCACTAAAGTAGATGAAAGTTTTAACAAAACTGCAACAGATAAATCTATTAATTATAAATTTCAACCCAACAAAGATTTCAAATCTTTATTTCCCCAGAAAATTGTGAAATAGAAATCACTATTTCATGATTTGGTTTATAAATTGTGTTAACATTATTTGAACTTGTCATCCAGACATGAAGAATCTAAATAATTTACGACATAAAATTATCAAATATGGAAAGATTGGTATATTAGTGTTGTTTGAGGGTGATAATTAAAGGTGAAGGAGAAAAATTCAGTGCATAGTTGAAATCTGTCGCTCACTTATTTAAGCTGAAAGAATCAACTACGTGAATTTACTGTTGATTTAAAAAGGTGAAATATTTAAACAGTTACAAAAATAGCAACTTACCGTCTGAAGGTTTAGATTACGAGCCCTGCAAGTCACTGAAATCAAATCAGTTGCAGATCTCTCGTCGACATTTATTTTCGACAGGTAATTAATATGTGAAACGAAATTGTTTTTGTTAACTTTGTTAATTTTATATTTCCATTAGAATAGATTGCTGCTAAGAGAAGTTTCAACTACTATAAGGTGAGGAATAGAATTGAAAACAAATAAAATTTTAATTAATTTGTAATTAAAAAATAAAACGAGTGAGTGTGTGATTGAGTGATATTTTGCAAACAAGTATCAATAGCAACGAATTGTTTGTCAAAAAATAAAATAACATGTCAAATTACGTTTCTTTATGGCATATATCAGAACCATGTAATTTATAAAAAAGTTGTCTTCTCTCAAGCATATTTGATTTGATTCTTACATTGTATTAATATAACACCCAATTGTGGTGAATATTCTGGTGCACTGATTGCAGAACAATTTTTAGATGGGATGGACAGTAATTTAGCATATAAATTCCAGCTTAAAGTATGCGTTATTGTTGAAGAAGAAATAATGTGTAGAAATAGTTAATCTTTCCATTTCTCTGTTAACATCAACTATTATTGACTAGTAATTAATAAGTCAACTTAGTTGTCACGCCCTTCCATATTCTGTCATTGTCAAAACTTTTCGGGTTATTCATCAAACTCTCTAATACCCTCAAAAATTATTTCTTATTACAAATTGCAAATTTAAATAAAGCATCCTAAGAACTCCATTTACAACTCAACGCATATGGAGAGTTACTACCACGATTTTAATATATTTTTAAAGCAAGTATGTAACATATAAGTAAAACAAGTAATCGTGTCTCACTTCTTGAATGTCTATAATTTCGTAAGCGTTCCTTTTAATTATGTTGCCCTTGTTGCACTATAAAGTAGATTTTTAGAAAAATAATGGTTAATAGGATTCCAGGTTCTGCGATGCTTTGTCGTATAAAATAACCTCTTTTTATAATCGGTATCGTGATTATAAGTTCAGCAATTAACCAGAACGGAAATACTTCAACATTAGTTGACTAAGTTGTCAGAAAGTTGTCAAAACGTGCGTACTCGATAGCAACTCTCAAGAAAACGTGGAGACACTAAAAATATATATGTAATAAATCAACAAAAGAATGCTATTACTTATAAATTTCTACTGTAAAAAGATTGCAAATCTTTACGCAGAAAATTGTAGAATAGAAATCAATATTTCATGATTTGGTTTAAAAGTTGTGTTGACATTATTTGAACTTGTCATCCAGACATGAGGAATCTAAATAATTTTCGTCATAAAATTAGCAAATATGGAAACATTGGTATCTTAGTGTTGTGGGAGAGTGATAACCCAACCAAAAGTGAAAGAGAAAAATTCAGTGCATAGTTGAAAATTGTCGCTCACTAATTCAATCTGAAAGAATCAACCACGTTAATTTACTGTTGATTTAAAAAAGTGAAATATTTAAACAATTACAATAATGGCAACTTTTTGTTTGAGGATTTCGATTACGAGTGCTGAAAAATCACGGAAATCACGAACTTTCAAGTTTCAGTAGCAACGAAGGAATTTTGTTTATCAAATAAAATAAAATAACATTTATGTTGTTAAGATTACGTTTCCTTGTGACATGTGCCACACGTTACAATATAAACAAAACGTCCAATGACCAATTAAACCATATTCGAAATATGTAATTTAGAAAAAAGTTGTCATCTTTCAAGTAATTTTGATTTGTTTCTTTCATTGTATTAAAATTACATCAAATTGTGGTTATATTTTTATTATATTTCTATTTGTTTTAATTGACAGTGTCATCAAATTGACAGAGAAAAGAAATATCGAGATGATTTTTCGATTTGTTATAATAACTTTAATGACAGTGATTCATTTATTTAATGACCACGTTACAAATCACATCTGTGTGTGAAAAGATATGGACAAATTGCACGTGTTGATTACCAGGAAACTTTTGCACAAACAATCAGTTCAATACGATAGTTACTATCTGTGGCTGTACAAAATAATCACAAAATCAAGTAACTAGACGTAAAGACAGCATTTTTATATGGAGAACTTGAAGACACCTATTTATGACTTAACAAGAAGGGTTGGATCATGACGAAAACATGGTATGTAAATTGAACAAGTCACCATATGGGTTAAAACAATTCCCTTGTTGCTGGCATGCCAAATTCGACTCTACACCGAAAAGAGTTTTAGTATTTATATGGAACAAATTTTAAACAGAATTGAAATGACTAATGCTGATCCTAATACTGTTCCAGTTGACCCTAACATAAAGCTACAGTAGGAAGATACTACCTCACTTCTGCTCTTCATAATAACACAGCTCGTTCCGTCAAATTTTATTTGGCTACCATCGCAAATAATCTGACTTAGAGACAATAGATTTGTTGCCAATTTAGGAACACATAATACTTTTGTAAAAAGCACCTTTTTGTTTTGACCTTCATCGTCATAATGGTCCAACCTCACTTGTTCTGAGCATTGCACAGATTATACTTTGTTGTTTGCGACTCTGATTTTATGTATGACAGGAGCCGTCATATTTTCAAGCATGTTCTTACGTCTTGTCATGTGTGACGATGCATCGGAAGCCACTTACCATGGGTCATTTTGGCTGGATGTTGCCTCAAACGCAGCAGCATATGATGAACTACTTGCTTTTTGTTGAACATTCTTGGTTCTGGATTTGCATTTGAGGACTTTTATGACCTTACTTGTTACAAGTGTAGCACCTTGGACCCTTACTTTGTTTCTGTGGTTGTTTTTAATTTTCTTGATGACAGACAATACTGTTGAGTCACTTTCAGGTTGTTTAACATCTTGTGATAGTTTTGATTTCACAGAAACAGAAGGTATCTTCATGCCGGAGCTTTCAATAGCAATAATCATTGGTTGATAGGATTCTGGTAGACCGGAGAGTAGCACTGTAAATAGCCATTCATCGTCAACTTCGAAACCAATGTTTCTGAGCTTGTGAGCGGTACACATTATTTTACTCATATATTTCTCTACGTTTTAACATGCAGTATGTGAAGTATTACAGAGATCATGCAGCAGCCCATCACAGCGTGTCAACCAAGATTTATCCCATACTTATTTTGCAGTACTACTCTCTTGTATGTGCACGTAATTTATTGAGTCAACTAGTAAATTTATCTTAGTTTTTGCCTTTGTGTCTCGTTTTGTGTCCACAATGACACATGTGGGGGGTTTTATGCAGTCCACAACTTCTCTTGCTGTAGATGTGTTTCTATAGCAAATAACCAGGATACGTAATTATCTCGGCCGGTTAACTTTTCAATTAATGCCAATTGATTGTTTGCTGACAATTTAAGAACCCTTAATCCAAATGTTACGAGAAATCACCTTTCAATTGTCGTATTGACGTTTTAGGTTAACTTTATTACTTTTCTCAGTAAATAAGTCTTTCTGGGCTTAAAAGAATTTATTATTTCTCAAGAAAAATTTATATTTAAGAATTTAGTGTTAAAATTACAACTTAACTGTCCACAGGCGCACAATTCAAATTACAATTTTAACAGTTTATGTGTAGTTTCAGTGCACTCCTACCTGGTCATCGCATCAGTTACAATTGGCATCCCAAGAGGAGATGAAACATTATTTGTTTTAAGTTGTGTCAAAATTGTTCATTCTTTATAGTAGTGTAAGCTACATTGCGCTGTAAATTAGATTTTATTTAGAAGAATCCTTCAAGTAAACTAATTAGGGTTAACAAGACAGCATTAAGTTAACTAAGGAAAGCGTATTACCAAATTTAGTACGCTGGGTCAGCTCCTGGAGTAATATTTATACGATACACATTCTCCACATTTTGGCAGATTGAAATAACCTCTTTCCGTAATTCGCCAAAGAGCATTATAGGATCGGATACCGAACAAAATAAAATTACACAAAGATCAGTTGTCAAGATTGTCAAGGAGTTGTCAAAGAATACGAACCGTATTCCATATCAGTCTTCACAATATTGCCAAACTAATTTAAGTGTTTCTTTTCTATGAAATCTTTTTTCTAAATGTTAGTGTATTGACCTTTTTGCTTTAATTCAATTCAAAATACATAAATTTGAACACTGAACAATTTCTAACATTATCTCAGTCATCTAAATCTTATCAATATTAAAATTTGCCCTAATATATTGTCACACCCGTGACTTATTGGGGGTTGGGGAGTAGCTCAGATAAACACCAGTACAGAATAAATACAATTTTATTCATAGTTTATATATAAAAAAACACATTACGAATTATCTAACTTACAGTAATAAGTAAGGGACCATCTTCAGGGCTGCTCTTGGGGTTGACTGGTATCCACCGGGCGACTCGTGACCTCTGTTCTAGTTCACACACTTCTGTCCCCCGTCATCTTTGACGCGCTTTTATTTATAGTCTGTTATTACAAAACATTACAATAGTTTATTGACACTAGTAAAGCGTGACCCAGATATACCGCTGAGTCTTGGCAAGTCAGCGGAATGTGTTGGTGCTGACAATGCCAATCAAGACATTATGCGAAAGCAATAATCGCACTAGGGGCAATGTTCGTATGTTGATGATTGAGGATTATTTATGTGTCCTATCGTCCCTATGTGACATGTGCCCCCGGCATCCTAAAGTTGGCCCCCAACTTTAAATTTCTATCCTACGTTCACAAGGTCCATATCACGTGATCACAAGATTATAAGTCCTTCCACACTAATTCTTCCTGTGGGTTACCACCTGGCTTCCCGGATTGCGCGGGCAAACAATTGTTCTTCTACACTTTCACACCAAGTCACTCTATCCTGGCCTGTCTCGGTCTGTCCACCTTGATTTGTCCTTTCGACTGGCTGTGGTACTGTGGTGAGTGTATTAGATTAGCTTGGTTCCGCTTCCGTGTTGTAGCCATACGATGGTGAACCCTAGGATTAGTTACTTCAACAAAATATTTTTCACGCAGTATGTTGTTTATGATTGACTTTACATTGCTGTTTATTATACACTATTATTAAAACAAAACCTATTTAATTAATTATACTAATACTCTTTACGATCTTTACATTAATTTATATTTATCCGACACGTTCTTTGGTATTAGAACGTACAGAGTATTTAACTCGCGATATTCCATAATTGTTTTCTACTTACTCTTTTCCGTTATCCTCTTCCCCTTCTTTCGGTTTCACCGTCCATGGGTCGTGGTAGTTTAAAATTCTACTTACATGTATCACCTCTGGCATTACTAGCCTCACCTTTCCTAACCTCGTAATCTACTTCTGACACTTTCTTAGTAATATAATAAGGTCCAAACCATCTCAGCAGTAGTTTTTCACTTCGACCGACTTTTCTAACCGGTGTGAAAACTTTAACTTTATCTCCTATTGAGAACTCCACATGTCGATGGTCCTTGTCGTACCTCTCTTTGTCAAAGTTCTGTCTCTTCCTAATATTTTCCACCGCTTCACTCCTCACCGCAAGAGCCTTCTCCCTAATTTGTTCCGCATCAGTTGAGTTGCAGGGTTCCATCAGGTTCGCTTCGGTCGGTAGGATTGCTTCTCTGCCATAAACTAACATAAATGGTGAATACCTTGTTGTATCCTGTATCGCTGTGTTATACGCAAATGTCACGTGGGGTAAGTATTCGTCCCAGTCTGTCTGCTGTGTGTTTGTATACATCGACAACATATTCGCTAGAGTTTTATTCAATCTTTCCGTCAGTCCATTACAGTTTGGGTGGTAAGCAGTCGTGTACTGATTGTACGTTCCTAATCTGCTGACTACCTCCCTCACCAGTTCTGACCTAAAATTGGTCCCTCTGTCGCTTAAAAGATATCTTGGCGCTCCGTGTCTGGTTATAATTTTTTCCATTATAAATTTGGCTACGTTCCTTGCTTTACCATCCGGTAGTGCCTGTGTCTCCGCCCATCTTGTGGCGTAATCCGTTGCTACGATTATTACGGTGTTTCCTTTTTTGCTCTTTCGAAATGGTCCCAATATGTCGATCCCTACTCTTACGAATGGTGTTTCCACCGGTATGGGCTGTAAAAGTCCCGCGGGTTTCTTTCCTTCTAGGCCCTTCCTCGCTTGACAGTCTGGACATCCCTTGACGAACTTTTCTACATCTTTGCTTAGGGTTTCCCAGTAGTATCTACTTCTTATTTTATGTAGCGTTTTTGCTACTCCTAGATGTCCTGACAGTGGTTCCGAATGGTGGGAATGCAATATTTCTCCCACTAGGTGTTCCGGGATAACCAGCACATTTTCCTGGCCTGTTGACATGGGGTTGATTTTGTATAGTACGTTATCCACTAACCGAAAGTTTTTTGCTCTTTTTGCTGTTCCTATAGGGCTGTTTGACGGGTCCTCTATTGCTGATATGATCTCTTTCAGTCCAACATCCTTCCGTTGCTCTTGTGCCAGGTCCGTAGGCATTAGTAAAAACGTTGGGATGTCGTCGATGTTTTCCTCTGCTTCTTCTGGTGTTAGGACCGGGTTTCTAGATAGGCAATCCGCATCTTGATGTTTAGCGCCACTTTTGTGTACGATGGTGTAATCGTACTCGGAAAGTTTTAGTGACCATCTCGCTAATCTTCCTGTGGGATCCTTCAATGACCTTATCCAACATAGCGCGTGGTGATCACTAACTATCTTTACTGGTCTTCCGTATATCAGATGTCGCAGGTATCCTAGTGCCCATATCGCTGCTAGCCCTTCCAGTTCCGTGATTGTGTAATTCTTTTCCGCCTTGGACAGACTTCTGCTGATGTATGCTATTGGATGTTGGTTCTGATCTTCTCCTTTTTGTAGTAGAACAGCACCTATTCCTAGCTTGCTAGCATCCACATGTAGTTCCGTACCTTCGTTTGGGTTGAAGTGTTGTAGGACTGGTGCAGACAAGAGTTTCTTTTTTAAGGTTTGAAAAGCGTCCTCATGCTCCTCCAACCAGTTGAATTTGCCATCCTTTTTCGTTAACTCGTGCAGCGGTCTTGCGGTCGTGGCGAAGTTATGGATGAATTTTCGATAAAAGTTGCAAAGTCCAAGGAAGCTCTGGATCCTCTTGACATTATTCGGCCTAGGGAACTCTCGTATTGCATGCAGCTTTGCGGGGTCTGGCAGTATTCCTTCTCTGCTCACTATGTATCCTAATAGTTCCACCTCTTCTTTAGCATAAGAACATTTACTGGGCTTAAGGGTGAGTCCTGCTTTTCTTAGACGCTGAAAAACTTTTTCCAATTTCTGTAGGTGTTCCTCCAATGTTCTACTAAACACTACGATGTCGTCCAGGTATATTAATACGTCATTCCACTTCATGCCCTCGAATACTTTGTCGGCTAGTTGTTGGAATGTTGCCGGTGCGTTGCACAGTCCAAAGCTTAGGACATTGAACTCGTACGAACCATGTCCTTGCGCTATGAATGCTGTATACTGCTTTGACTCTTCTTCCAGCTTCACCTGCCAGTAACCACTAAACATGTCCAAGGTAGTAAAATACTGCGCGTCTCCGAGGTATGTGAGTATATCATCGATGACTGGGATTGGGTATGATGATTTTTTGGTGACGTTGTTCAATTTCCTGTAATCCACGCAAAATCTTGTAGAACCGTCTTTCTTCTTTACTAATACTACTGGGCTGGCCCACGGCGAATGGCACGGACGGATTATATTGTGATCCAACATCTCCTTGATTTGTTCGTCTATGATCTGTCTCTCCTTTGGGGATACTCTATATGGGCGACTTTTTATGGGCTCCGAGTTTTCTACTTCTATTCGATGCTTCGTTAAATTTGTCATTCCCATGTGTTTTGTGGCTTTAGAAACACATCATTGTATGCAGCCAGTAAGTCCTCCAATTTATGTTTGAATTCTTCTTCCTGCAAATAATCCAAGTTGTGATCTTCTGACGTCACCCTGTCGTCCGTGTCCCTGCTGAGCAGTACTATGCCATCCTCGGGTTCTACTTTTCCTCTTGTATGTAAAAAGCCCACTGTCATTCCTTTCAGGATTTTTTCTCGCTGATGTCCTATGCACTCCACGCGCATCCAGTAGTCGCCTCGACGGTGGTGGATCTTATATTTTCTTCGAAGTCGTCTCTTTGTGAAGAATTTATCATTCTCCTGGAAGTTGTACTTTTTCATATTTACCCTTCTTCTGCCCTCCAGGTTTAGTTTAATGCGTTTCGTCTTGCCAGCCTCCAAGTACATATCCTCCTTAACCGTTACTCTAATACTATAACGGTCTGTATATTGTTTACTTGATTCTTCCTTTGTTTTTGTATCCAGTTTTTCCTTTCTCGTAATATCTTCTTCGACGGTCTCTTTTTTCTGTGTTCCTATACTCATAGTTAAGCCTAGTGTTCCTATGTTTATAGTACCTTGCTTCAGATTGATGGCGACATTGTTTTCAACCAGGAACTCCATTCCTAAAAGAAGCGGGTATGGCAGCTGTTTAATTACGTTGGCTACACAGGTCATATCTCTTCCTCCAATTTGTATCATGATTTCTGCTTTTCCTAAAACTGGGATTCTCTTACCGCCTGCTACCAACAATGCTCCTTTTCCGCTGCTGTCGAAACTTTTGACTACCTCTGCCGATACCACGTTCCTTTCTGCTCCTGTATCCACGATTGCTGATATTTTTTCATTGTTTATTATGCAAGGTATTGTTAAGATGTTGTATTGTTTTCTGTCGCCACACCCTCTATTTGCGAGGACGACGGAGGGTTCTAGTTTTGTCGTCCGCTTCCATTTGGGTGTTGATTTCTTTGGTGCGTGTTATAGTTTTCTGGGCACGAGACGGCATAGTGCCCTATCCTGTTGCATCTGAAACAGCGTGGTCTTCCATCGATGTTCCGTGTTCTTGGCGTTGGTACATAGTGTCTGTCTTGTAGTCTTGTCTGTTCTTGATTATAACTTCTGCTTGCGTGGTACCCTTGCCGCGGTGGTTCATATGAGCCCCTTTGGTTATAACGAGGTGGTGCGTAATGTGGTTCACTGTGATGTTGGCAATGGTTACATCCAAACTGTTGCGGTTCAGTGTTTCCAGTCGGACGGGCTTCTCTTGTTGGTTCACGTTGTACCACATCGTCTAACTTGTTGACTATTACTTTAAGTCTTTCCCAACTCATATCGTCATCCATGATCAGCCTATAACTGTTGTAGAATTCCCTGGCCATTCCTGTTTCAAAGAATTTCCTGAATTCTTCTACTCTGAATTGTTGGTCGTATTCGGCGAATAGTTCTTGTAGTTCAAAGTAGTAGGATTTAATAGACTGAGTTGGTCCCTGTTTTTTCTCATATAGTTGTCTTTCCTGGGAACGTTTCGACTCGTGGTTGCCATATTCTTTCAAGAAGTCCATCTTTACATCTT
Organism: Aethina tumida; assembly: GCF_024364675.1. Classification (NCBI taxonomy): domain Eukaryota; kingdom Metazoa; phylum Arthropoda; class Insecta; order Coleoptera; family Nitidulidae; genus Aethina; species Aethina tumida. The sequence goes on from NC_065435.1 coordinate 26,996,137, forward strand.
CCCATGTTTTATTCTGGTTGTCCTCGTCTATCTTGTACCGTTGGTACCAGTGGTCAGCCGCTCCTTCCAGAAATGTTCCAAAATAAGTCATTTTTAGACTGTTCGTCCACCCATTTGCCGTTGCCGTTCTTTCATAGCTTCTTATGTATACTGTTGCGTTCCCTGTACATGGGTTAAATGTTGGTGGGCAGAGGAATTTTGGTAGCGCCGGGATTTTGTCCGCTTTCAGGTTTTCGGCGATTGTTTCGTCCATATTGCTTCTTCTATTTTCTTCTCCTGCATTTGATAACTCCTTCTGGACTACTTCCTCCGCTGATTCGTCACAAGTTTCGAGAATTCGCTCCCGCGTTGTTGGAGTATTTACGGTTTCCCTACTAGGTGATCGGGACAGCCTTGAACTTCTTTCAAAGGGGTTTTGGGGTACGCCAATTTCCGTGCTGCGATATTTCGGTGAGAACTCTTCTTTGTCTGTTTCCGTTTGCACTGTTATTTTCAAAGCTGCTGAGGTGGCTGGGGTTACTACTTTATTTGCCATAAAAAAAAATGTTATGTACAGACCAGGAAAGGGAGGTTAGATTGTGCGAGTTGGCATTGTTTGTGAAGCGCTGCTGCTCCTGTTGGAACCTAAATTACTATTTTCCCTGTAAGAAAAACAACACAACCACAATTTTCCTACGAGTGTGCCGGCCGGGAACTAATTATGAGGAATTAGCCCTAACCGAAACCTTAGGCGCCTCCACCACATGTCACACCCGTGACTTATTGGGGGTTGGGGAGTAGCTCAGATAAACACCAGTACAGAATAAATACAATTTTATTCATAGTTTATATATAAAAAAACACATTACGAATTATCTAACTTACAGTAATAAGTAAGGGACCATCTTCAGGGCTGCTCTTGGGGTTGACTGGTATCCACCGGGCGACTCGTGACCTCTGTTCTAGTTCACACACTTCTGTCCCCCGTCATCTTTGACGCGCTTTTATTTATAGTCTGTTATTACAAAACATTACAATAGTTTATTGACACTAGTAAAGCGTGACCCAGATATACCGCTGAGTCTTGGCAAGTCAGCGGAATGTGTTGGTGCTGACAATGCCAATCAAGACATTATGCGAAAGCAATAATCGCACTAGGGGCAATGTTCGTATGTTGATGATTGAGGATTATTTATGTGTCCTATCGTCCCTATGTGACAATATATTATTCTTTTCCTTGAAAAATATTACATTTTACCAGTGTGTGTTTATATTCGGATTCAAACTCAGATAAATAAACTATATGTAGTTTGAGGAGAAAAGACAAGCCAAGTGAAAATCTCAATAAAACCCAAAAGTCTGCCGGCGCTTCAAGAGGCCTTAAGATTAAAATATCGGAACTAGAGGATGAACTACAACGAATAAAAGTAAGTAATGCAGTAAGCTGTCTGCTAAACTACAGACACCTTCGGTAAATCCTGGAAATACTCTTACTTCTAACACCAATCCTTTCTCCCAACTAGCCATCCCACACCTCCAAAACGCAAGTTTTCCACGAAGTGGGTCACGCCTATAAAGGTGATATCGAAATCGTCTGATGATGACGCATCCCTGTGCTCACCGAAAGGACATGAAAGTACTGGAAGTCTTTATATCCATTAAGGTCAAAAGCCAAAAGTGAATAATTGGAACAGTTTACCAGCATCTGGTTCTGATTTTTATTCCAATCATTGTGCATCAGTGGATATATTTTTAGTAACTGGAGATTGAAACCTGCCCCGAGTGAATTGGACTAATGATGAGTATAGTGTTTTCATGAGTTCTGAGGTTTACTCATTAAACTATCACTTGTCATTAGTTGATTGGGATTTACTTTTTAGCAATATGGATGTTAATGATTGTGAGCACAAATCTTATGAAATTTTATAAAATATGTTCCAACTTGATCTACCTGTAAAAATATTTAAGAACAATGTTTCTTAAGTTGTTCTATAAAGGGCTTATGACATTAACAATTCGTTATTCCTTTGCAGATATTTGAATTTCGTTGTCATAAACAAATTTGAATATTTTTCATAAAATCAAGTAGCACAAAAAGATTTCTTTATTTGGTTACCACCAAACTTTAATCAGTTCATATCGAAACGTACCTCTCTTATACATAATTTGTTTTCAGAATAAATTCAATAAATTAAGATTGAAATCTGAAAGTACGATGTAAAAGGCAAATGCTGGAAAGATTCTAGTGGCCCAAGAATTGGATTTAAATGTACGTATAATTTTCATCTGTATTCAAGATTTTTATAATTAATGATATATTTTATGCTAAAACACACACAATTAAATTATTTAATTTAAATAAAAAACAAATAAGCTATTTCGACGATTCGTTGGACATCAGGAATTGACACATTGACAGACTGAATACTATCATATAAATGAAGATGAAATGTGCTATGACAAAGCCACATATCGGGAAATATGAAAAAAAAAATCCAAGAAATCAAAAAAAGTACAAGCAAAAATCCCAATAAAGAAGAAAACAGCATTACCAAAAGTTCTACCAAAAAGGCTGAGGACTGGAATGTTCCCGTTGGAGTTCCACATATCTGTCTGTGTATAAAGCAGGTACTTTCATTTTGAGAATTAAGCATGTTTATAATAATTATAATTTTATAATTGTGGCGAAGAAATTTTTCCTATTGTAATCTGTACTCTATGACGGTAAATGCGTTTCCTAAATAATTATGTTGTATATATTATAAATAATTATGTTATATATAGCTGTAAATCTTTCTACTGAAAAATTGGTGGTTGAAAAAATCGACAATGTGTCGAAACCATTTTATAACACCAAACTAAATTTTCGACTTAAGTTAAACTAAGTAATTTTATTTGTAAAGTTAAGTTATATTTAATTATTTGTGAATCTCATTTATAGTCTTCCAGTGTAGGTTGAAATATAAGGATGAGATTGATTCGAAACAGTTCTACCATCAACAATATTATAACAAATCGAAAAATCATCACGATATTCCTTTGCTCTGTCAATTTGCTGACACTGTGGATTAAAACGAATAGAATTATAAGAAAAGATATAACTGAACCACAATTTGGTGAAATACAATATAAGAATCAAATCAAGTTTTGCTTGGGAGAAGACAACTTTTTTGCTAAATTACATACTTCTGACATATGTCATAAGGAAACGTAATCTTAGCAACATAAATGTTATTTTATTTTTTGACAAACAATTGGTTGCTATTGAAACTTGAAATAAATGTCGACGAGAGATCTGCAACTGACTTGATTTCAGTGACTTTCAGGGCACGTAATCTAAACCTTCAGACAGTAAGTTGCTATTTTTGTAACTGTTTAAATATTTCACCTTTTTAAATCAACAGTAAATTCACGTAGGTGATTCTCTCAGCTTGAATAACTGAGCGACAGATTTCAACACTGAAATTTTCTTTTTCAACATTGGTTATGACCCTCAAATGATATACTAATCTTTCCATATTTGATAATTTTATATCGCAAATTATTTAGATTCCTCATGTCTGGATGACAAATTCAAATAATATCAACACAACTTATAAACCAAATCATAAAATAGTAATTTCTATTTTACAATTTTCTGCGTAATATTGATTTGCAATCTTTGTTCGGTTGAAACTTATAATTAATGGCTTTATCATTTGCAGTTCTGCTAAAATTTTCATCTACTTTGGTGCATATATATTTTTGGTGTCTCCATATTTCCTTGACAGTATGCGTGTTTTGGCAACACACTGACAACATCGAGAACTAAAGATGGAGTATTTTCGTTCTGCTTATTCGCGATACTGATCATAGAATGAAGGTATTTTATACTACCAAACATCGCGGACCCTTGTATCCTATTAAGCAGTATTCTTCTAAATTATCTATAATAATAATAATAATAATATCATAATTGAAATGAAAGTTTATGCTCTTATAGACACAATTTACTTGCTTTACCTATATGCTCCATACTTGCTTTAAAAATATGTTAAAATCGTGGTAGTAACTCTCCATATGCGTTGGGATGTACATGGAGTTCTTAGGATGCTTTATTTAAATTTGCCATCTGTAAAAAGAAATAATTATTGAGGGTATTGCAAAAATTATCTTCAAAAATTGATTGAATATATCATATTGTAGAAGAGATTGAAAAACACAGTGACCAAAGGTTTTTTTGAAAGAAAGAAAATAACGGAGCGATTTTTAATTAGGGATGACTCAATTTGATTATACGTCGATGTAGTGCACTGATTCAGTTAACCAAAGGGGCGGTATATATAACACGATATTGTACACTAAATACTCTCTGTACTATGTAATATTGTATAACTTTGATTAACTTTTGATATATATACCAATCGGAATTCTTTTTTATAGTTTTTAAGACATCTTGGTGTATTGATAATATATCATATGCCTAACTTTACTTAAATGAATTTTAATATGATTGGTAATATTTTGATTCAGCAAAATTAAAGCCCCCGGGAATTTTTCATATGACTTGATTTTCGAGAATTTCATGACGAATTAACACTATTTGAAATCAGAGCTCTAAAATAGATATATTTTGTTATTAGTGTAACTGTTCCAATATGATTGAATAAATGCAACAAATTATGTAGCTAAGGGAAATCAAATTTAAAAAACAATACAACACTTATTGTAAATTAGCAACTGTTATTTACAATTGTTCCTACAACTTAATTTGTAATATTAACAATTTCAACATTCAAGAGATGCTGTGAAACTTGAGAACACTAGGTATCTCATCATTCAAAAACTCAACAACTACAAACACGCCATCAATTTATTTCAGATGTAATTCATAACACATAATTTCTTAAAAGAGTCAAATTTGATGATTAACATCAATGGATTGAATTTAAATGGAAAATGTGTAGGGTTTAACATAATGGTTAAGGCTTGAGTAATACCATATGGAATAAATAATGAAATTATTTACTAACAATTTCTTAAAACAGGAGAATAAGTTTTTGAGAACTCTGGTCCTGTACGTTTGTTTTGAAAACTAACTGACAACTGATATTTCAGTTATTTCATTTTGCTTGTTGGTCGATTTTATATTGGCGATATCAAATATAGAAAGATGATATTCTAAATTGTCGAGATATTCTGAACACAGGATTCTATAATAATAATGGAGGAGCTATCCTTCTGTGACAGTTAACAGTGAAACATTCTTCTGATGCAATTTAATTTACAATGCGAAAAAACATCTTATTATTGAAAATAAAGCTTACGCTATAACAGAGTCAAGAATTGAGACACAATTTTCTTAGAAAAGCATTTATTTGGAATACCGATCAGACATGTGTCAGATGATGATATTCTTCCAGGTAAATAGAAAGGAAGAAGAACTGCCTTCGTTGCTATTGAACCCAGATTATGTACAAAACTATTTTTTGGTAAATTTACCTTCTAAACTGTTCATTTAGTTATTGCGAAGAGCACAAAAAACTTTTATTTATCTTCTAAAGGGTTCTTATCCCATCAAATAACATTCGCAAAGTTCAATTTATATTGTGCATCACAATCTTCAAGTTTTGATTCACCACCACGATTTGAACTTTATTTTAAAGCAAGTATGGAGCATGTAGGTAAAGTAAATTGTGTTTCACCTCTTGAATGTTTATAAAGATTTTTTAGAAAAATACTAATTAATAGGATCCCAGGTTCCTAGAATCGCGATTATAAATCAGCAACTAAGGCCAAGTTGTCCAATTTGTCAGCTCTCAAGAAAACGTGGAGACACTTAAAATATATATGCACAAACGTAGATGAAAATTTCAACAAAATTACAAATGATAGAGCTATTAATTATAAATTTCATCTGAACAAAGATTGCAAATCAGCAAATTGTTAAGTAGAAATCACTTTTTCATGATTTTGTTAATAAAATGTGCTGACATTATTTGAAGTTGTCATCTAGAGATGAGGAATCTAATTAAATTTTGACATAAAATTAGCAAATTTGGAAAGATTGGTATCTTAGTGTTATTAGATAGAAAAATTTCAGTACCTAGTTGAAATTTGCCGCTCACAAATTCTTGCTTAAAGTATCAACTAGGTGAATTATCTTTTGATTTAAAAAGGTGAAATATTTAAACATTTACAATAATAGCAACCTACTGTCTGAAGGTTTCGATTACGAGTCACTGAAATCAAATCAGTTGCAGATCTCTCGTCGACATTTATTTTGAATCAAAGAAATACTGTCTATGATTCTGCAGATAATTAACATGTGAATAGAAATTGTTTTTATTAACATTGTTAACTTTATACTTAAATGCCGATATATATTTTGTTGCTAAAAGAGGTGAGGGATGTCGTCTTTCAAGTAAATTTGATTTGATCTTACATTGTATTAATATTACATCAAGTTGTGGTTCAGTTATATTTTTTGGTATAATTCTATTCGTTTGAATTCACAGTGTCAACAAATTGACAGAGCTAAGAAATATCGAGATGAGATGAGTTATACTAAATGGTAGAACTGTTCCGAATCAAATTCATCCTTATATTTCAACCCACACTAAATGACTATAAATGTGATTCCCAAATATTTATATATTATATAACTTTCCAAATAAAACTACTTTGTGTACAAAGGTACTTAAAGAAGTTATGTGGTTAATTTAATATAAGTTTGGTTGTTAATAAATGGTTTCGACCCATTGTTGATTTTTTTAACCTTCAGCTATTCAGTGGAGGTACTGAGTTATATGGAACATATTTTTTTAGGAAACACATTTAGTGATTACAGTACAGATTAAAATTTAAGGAAAAATTACTTCGGCACTAATCTAAAATTATAATTGCTATAAACAAGCTTCATTCTCAGATGATAGATGAGTTGAAACCTAGATCCACACTATGGAAACATTTCCATAAAATGAAAGTACTTGCTATATACAGAGATAGATATGTGGAACTCCAACGGATACATTCCAGTCCTCAGTCTTTTTGGTAGAACTTTTGAATACAGTTTCTTGGTTATGATGTTTTCTTCTTTATTGTGATTTTTTTTTGTACTTTTTTCCGATTTCTTGGATTTTTATTCATATTTCATAGCATCAGAGAAAATATTTGCCGACGTCGTCAGGTTTTGTCGTGGCTCATTTCATCTTCATTTATATGATGGTAATCAGCCTTTCCATGTGAACGTAACTCGTCGTGCCCAACGAATCGTCGAAATACTTTAAAAAAGATATATAAAATTAATATTAAAGATTAATTTTATTATATATACCAATTTTATTTGTTTTTCATTTAAATTATATAATTTAATTGTGTGTTTTAACATAAAATATGTCATTAATTATAAAAATCTTGAATACAGATGAAAATTATACTTACATTTAAATCCAATTCTTGGGCCACTAGAATCTTTACACCATTTGCTTTTTGCATCGTACTTTAAGATTTCAATCTTAATTTATTCTGAAAACAAATTAATTAGGTATTAATGTGTTGTTTTAAGGAGCGTCATATACATGAAAGTTCTTATTCTTTGTTTAGTTGGGATTCCTGTAAGTAAATTAATGAATTTAGACAAAAATATTACCTAAAAATAACAGTTTGATACGATATGTTTCATTTCTAGCATTACTATACACAAGTATTTCTTCCGATTATCATTTCCAATGAGGCAGGGACTCATTAATAAAAGCGAGAATATTTAACTAATAATTTTGAATTGAAGTGTAGGAGCAACTTCAGAGAAATGTGGTTCGTATGAAATGTTTGAACTGATTAAAGTTTGGAGGTAAACAAGTAAAGAAAACTTTTTGGTCTACCTGATTTTATGAACAAAATTGAAATTTGTTTATGGGAACGGAATTCAAATGTCTACAAATGAATAACGAATAGTTAATTTTATAAGCTCTTTAGAGAACAACTTAGGAAACTTAGTCTTAATTTTTTAAAATGTAGATAAAATAGGAACATATTGTATAAAATTTCATAAGACACAATCAACCAATGATAATTGATAGTTTAAAGTGTAAACCTCAGTACTCATGCAAACACTATACTTACTCATCATTGGTCCAATTCACTCGAGGCAAGTTATGTTAGAATATCTAGACATCGTGTATAACGGTTGTGATGACAACGGAGAATAAAAACAATAGAAGAGCGTAGTTATAGAAACAGAGTTAAGTTGTAAGAGCAGAGTTAGTTGTATACAGCCCACCAATGTTGTAAGATAGTCAATAAGCGTTTTACTGAGTACCTTGCATTATCATTCCACGTCGCCTTGTAAGCAGGCATGTTCTAACTATTAACTTTTGTGTTTTGACCTTAATGGAAACAAATACTTCCAGTGCTTCCTTGTCCTATCGGTGAGCACAGGGGTGCGTCGTCAGGATTTCGAGAACACCTCCATACGCAGACAGCTTACTGCATTACTTACTTTCATTCGTTGTAATTCACCCTCTAGTTCCGAGATTTTAATCTTAACGTCTAGTTTTCGGGTACCTCTTGGCTTATCTTTTTCGTGGACTCTACACATGGTTTATTGGTTTAGTAACCGAGGTTACCAGCCAAATTAACGACTCTTCTCTTTTGTCTGAATATGGCAACTCTTATAACTAAATTCAAACAGAAGTACGAACGTTATGTCTAACTCCATTTGGGGGTCTGATGTCGGTGTGGCGCTTTGCCGAATTTTGCTGTTGTTACTTACTTTAGATAGTTAACTCTTTCGGAACTTGGAACGGAGTCGTGCTCAGGGTTTACCGGGCGGTTGACCTTTCTTTCTGCCAATAGAACCTGGATTTGAACCGCCTTTTCCTTTCCATCTTTCAAGGTTTTTGTCTCTTAGTAGGAACTTCTTGTAGAACGGAACTGGCGATGTGCCGTCCGGTTTCAATAGGATTCGGAACCACCCGACTTTTGCAGGCACACTTGCTGTTTTCCCATTTCATTATCGCTAATTCGGTTATTAAACTGTTTATAGTACGAAAACAAAAATTTAATTCAGTTGTTTCTTGAATTGGTAACCAAGGTTACCAGACAAGTAAACAAATTTTTCATTTGTCTGAATTTGGTAACTAACTAAATCAGACAAAAAGGGACACTAAATAAAAACAAAAATATCACTACAAACACTTTTGAAAACTGAGGTGTGAGTGTGATGAGATTAAAAGTCGATGTTACAAGAACACTAAACGTTTATTATATTATTACAAAGTGTGCACTCGGCTAGAAACGTCAAAGACTAAAAACTAAGAACTAAAAACCCTGCGTAGCATGACGCTTGCGTTAGGGTATCTATACAGAGGGGTTCCAATTATCAATGTGCAATTTCATTCCTTAACAAACTCTTTTCCGTAGTTGCCACTCAAATTTGGATAAATGACGATTGTTACCGCTGCCATTGGTAACGACAGAAAGGTCTCTTATTGTTAGGGACTTTTGTCAATTGTTCAAAGTGCAACCAGGGAATATTGTTGATAGTAACAATTTTTGTTTGAGTTGTTCGTCCTTCCTCTGTCCGAATTTAGTTATAATAGATACCATAATCGAAAGAGAAGAGTTGTTAACGCTAATCCCAAATCTTTATCCCAACCAGCCACCCCCACTCCTGCAAAGTCTTCCAGCTCCAAAACTCAGGAACTCGGTCACCCCCAAGGAGGTGATGTCGAAATTGTCTAACTACAATGCACCAGTTATGGTTCAGTGTTCAAATTTATGTATATGGAATTGTATTAAAGTATTTTAGACCAAGTACACTAAGAATTGGAAGGGACTTCTCATAGAGAAGAAACTTTTAAATTGGTTTGGGAGAAAACAGCGCTAATGATTAGCCGTCTCAGATCTCAGTTTCGGTTAATATTTTTTGACAGCTCATTGACAATCTTGGCAACTGATCTTTGTGTAATTTCGTTTCGTTTGGTGTCCAATAATATAATGCTCTTTGGCGAATTACTGAGAGAGGTTATTTCAATTTGCCAAAATATGCGGAAAGTAGGAAGGTCCTAATTATGTGATGTGAATTTATAAGTTAAACAATATTGAAAAAAAGCAGCTAAAAAACATGTTTAAGTTTTATTATTATCTTATCAAAGAAAATATATAAAATTTCGCCTTCATTGCTGTTGAAACCTGAATATGTACAAAATATCATTTGATTTCAAAACTGATCTTGAACACTTATTTGGTAACTTCTTACAATTTCGTCATTGAAAAGACAAAAACAACAAAAGAAATAAGTATTTACACTTCGTTAGCTGTTTGTTTCACTTTTTAGCCTTCAATGCAGACACAAATCTAATATTTTTGTTTATATTCAAAAAGTAATTATAATTTTGTCCAGATTGATGTTTTCAATGAACTCAGAAGTCTTGATTTATCTAGTAATAGAGGTCCTTATGATATTCCTTCTACAGTATTGAACGAATTGTGGATTCTCATTAACAAAGCCTCTAACAATGAAATTTAATATGATTTTTAAATCTACTTTATTTCCTAAAGTACGTAAAAAATCATTTGTTATACCTACCTTAAAGGATGGAGATAGTTTACTTGTTGTTTACCAAGATTGTCCAAAAAAATCATTTCCAAAATAATTATGCCATAGTTCCAAAATATTATAAATGAGAGTCAACATGAATTTTGCAAATGTAAGTCTTCTGCGACCAACCTTCTTATTTATAACCTCTCGACAGTTGGTGCTCTTGATAATCATTTACAGGTTGATGCTGTTTATACAGGCATTTAAAAGGCATTTCATAGAATCTGCCATGATTTATTGTTAGCTACACTAAATGGGCTGGATTTGACAAGTAATTTTTCTACTGTAAATAATCATAACGATTGTAATGTAAAGTGATTAGTTTTTATAAAAAAATTAATCAACACCATATTCGCAAGTTATACTTTAGATAAAAGATTTTAATATAATGTGTTTGAAATTTAAAAAAGAGTAATAGACTGGGCGGTAGTTTTTCTAGAAAAGTTGGTTCGGCTCAAGCTAAAATGACTTTGGGTAAATGTAAAAGAAAAGCTGGAGCATATCTTGATGCGTTTGCCCACACATTAAAGTAGCTTTTTACACAAATACTGCTGTAGGATCCCAGGTTCTGCGATGTTTTGTCGTATAAAATAACCTCTTTCCATAATCGGTATCGCGATTATAAGTACAGCAATTAAGCAGAACGAAATACTCTCACATTAGCTGTCAAAATTCCCAGAGTTGTCAAAATGTGCGGACTCCTTAGGAACTCGTTAGGAATATTTAAACAATTACAATAATGGCAACTTGATGCCATTATTGTGGAGATGTCGATTACTGTTCCTGAAAGTCACGGAAATCAAATTAGTTGCAGATCTATCGTCGACATACAAAAACTGTCTGTGATTCTGATAGATAATTAACATGTGAAAAGAAATTGTTTTTGTTAACTTTGTTAACTTTATATTTCCATTAGAATAGATTGCTGCTAAGAGAAGTTCCAACTATTATAATTTAGTTTGAATATGTGATACGGACGACGTGAGGGATGAAATTGAAAACAGGATAACTAGATGTATATACACATAAATAAAATTTTAATTAATTAGTAATTACAAAACTAAACGAACATTTGGGAGTGGGTGTTGGACTGAGTGACATTTTACAAACTTTCAAATTTCAATAGCAACGAAGGAATTTTGTTTATCAAATAAAAGAAAATAACATTTATGTTGCTAAGATTACGATTCCTTGTGACATATGCCAGACCTTAAAATATAAACAAAACATCCAATGTCCAATTGAACCTTATTCGAAATATGTAATTTAGAAAAAAGTTGTCTTCTTTCAAGTAAATTTGATTTGTTTCTTCCATTTCTTCTTTTATTGATGATCCTTGGTCCTGGATTTGCATTTGAGGACTTTTATGACCTTACTTATTACAAGTGTAGCACCCTTACTTACTTTGTTTCTTGTGGTTGGTATTGTTGACTGAGAATACTGTTGAGTCACTTTCAGGTTGTTTAACATCTTGTGATAGTTTTGAATTCACAGAAATAGAAGTTATCTTCATGCCGGAGCTTTCAATAGCAATAATCATTGGTTGATAAGAGGACTCTGGTAGACCGGAGAGTAGCAATGGAACTAGCCATTCATCGTCAACTGCGAAACCGATGTTTCTGAGCTTGTGAGCAGTACACATAATTTTGCTCACATATTTCTCTACGTTTTGACATAGAGTAAGTGAAGTATTATAGAGATCACGCAGCAGCCCATCACAGCGTGTCAACAAAGAGTCATCAAATACTTATGAAAACGTATCCCATACTTCTTTTGCAGTACTACTCTCTTGCATGTGCACGTAATTTATTTAAACAACTAGTAAATTTATCTTAGTTTTTGCCTTTGTGTCTCGTTTTGTGTCCACAATGACACATGTGGTGGGGTCTATGCAGTTCCACAACTCCTCTTGCTGTAGGTATGTTTTTAGAGCTAATCGCCACGTTACGTAATTATCTCGGCCGGTTAACTTTTCAATTAATGCCAATTGATTGTTTGCTGACAATTTAAGAACCCTTATTCCAGATGTTACGAGAAAACACTTTTCAATTGTCGTATTGACGTTTTAGGTTAACTTCATTACTTTTCTCAGTAAGTAAGCCATTCTGGGCTTCCCTGGGCTTTTCTGGCTCCATAACCTGTTAATTTTTCTTAAAAGAATTTATTATTTCAGGAGAAAAACTTATATTTAAGAATTTAGTGTTAAAATTACAACTTAACTGTCTACAGGCGCACAATTCAAATTACAATTTTAACAGTTTATGTGTAGTTTCAGTACACTCCTACAGGTCATCGCATCAGTCACAATTGGATTCCCAAGAGAAAATGAAACATTATTTGTTTTAAGTTGTGTTATAATTTTTCATTCTTTATAATAGCCTAAGCTACATTGCGCTGTAAATTGAGAAGAATGTTTCAGGTAAACTACTTTGGGTTAACAAGACAGCATTAAATTAACTGAGGAATGCATATTATCGGAATTTGTAAGCTGGGTCATCTCCTTGATTAATATTTATATGATCCCATTTTTCGCACATTTTGGCAGACTGAAATATCCTCTTTCTGTAATTCGCCAAAGAGCATTATAGGATCGGACACCAAACAAAACAAAATTACACAAAGATCAGTTGTCAAGATTGTCAGTGAGTTGTCAAAAAATATGAGCCGAAACTGAGACTGAGACGACTAGCCATTAGTGCTACCAAATAATTCCATTCAATTAGAAACGTTAAATAATTACTTTAATGACAAGGAGTTTATTTTCTATGAGAAGGCTCTTCTAATTCTTAAGGTACTTGGTCTAAAATACTTTAATACAATTCAATATACATAACTTTCAACACTGAACCATAAATGGTGGGGTGCGTCGTAGTTACACAATTTCGACATCACCTCCTTGGGGGTGACCGAGTTCCAAGAAGTTTTCTGAGTTTTGGAGCTGGAAGACTTTGCAGGAGTAGGGGTGGCTAGTTGGGACAAAGATTTGGGATTAGCGTTAGGAGTAGGGGTACTATCAGAGTTTACCGATAGCATCCCTAGTTTAGACGACAAAGCTGTGTAAGCACTCTTTCACTCTCTGTATCTCACCTTCACTTAGCTTTTCTTTTTTCCGGACCCTACACATCGTTTATTGGTTTAGTAACCGAGGTTACAAGCCAAATTAACAACTCTTCTCTTTCGATTATGGTAACTTTTATAACTAAATTCAGACAGAAGAAGGACGAACAACTCAAACAAAAATTGTTACTATCAACAATATTCCCTGGTTGCTACCTTGCCCACACTTTGAATAATTGACAAAAGTCGCTAACAATAAGAGACTTTTCTGTAGTTATCAATGGCAGAGGTAACGATCGTCATTTAACCAAGTTTCGGTAGCAACTGCGGAAAAGTGTTGGTAGTGACATTTTCGTTTTTATTTAGTGACCCTATTAAAGTTCCTATTAAAAGACAAGAACAGTGAAATAAGAAAAGGAAAAGGAGGCTCAAATCCAGGTTCTATTGCAGAAAGGAAGGCGGTACCACATCCAACGACACAGCTAATTATTGTAAAGCCGGTTACATTAGAGTATATTAGAGTACCAATTAATTCTCTGTATCGTGTGAGGTCTTTGAATGGTTTTAAATCTCTGTTAAATTTGAGTTGCAGTCATACAGTGTTTTAATTGGATTGCAATCCACCATTCTGAATTTCTCTAAAACATATTTTTTTTGTTTAAGTGTTACTCCTTTCTTACTTTGGTTAATTTCTATTCTAAAGAAAAACCTAGCAATCTTTGATCTTCAATTTCTCAGCTAATTCTCTTTTAATTTCATTACCAGTTAGTTTTTTGAGAGCTCTTTTGTACTCCTTAAATTTTTCAAAAACTTCTCTCTTTGACTTAAGGAAAAAACCTGGAACCACCTATTATAATCATCTATTGATGTAAGAAGATATCTTGATCCACCGCTGAATCTGACTCGCATTGGTCCGCAGATATCTCAATGAACAATATTCAGTAACTACTTACTTCTTCCTTCTCTGTCAGTAAAGGGTTTCCTTGCTTGCTTACCTCGTTGACATTGTCACACCACATGGATAATTTATCATTATCCAATTTATTACCGTGTACCAGTCGCTTTCTGTACAAATCCTGTACGCCTTTGCAATGTAAGTACTGTAGTTGTCTATGCCACAGGAAATTAATAGTTAAATATTCTCTCTTTATTAATGAGGTTCTGTTAGAGCATTTGTCAACATTGGCAACGTCTATTGCGCAACCCCCTCCCCTTAGTTAATTAGGGTGAATTAGCTTTAAGTTACTTACTTTTAAGTCAGCTCGAGAGCAACACACAACGTTCAGATGCTCTGAGCAATATAAACAGAAAAATCACAAACTTGGCAGTTTTACTGACTACAAAACATACAAAACATTGGTCCTTCGAGCAGAAACTATTACACATACAAAACATTGGTCCTTCGAGCCGGATTTACGTGTACAAGATTAGCAAGAAGCAAGGGCGAACGGAAAACACCTGTTCAACACACAGAAGAATACGTGGCGATAAGTTCCGTCGTACCGAAAACAGCAATTAGTGTTCAATTGGCAACGGTTCCAGTTGAAATAACCAGTGCAGGCAAGTCAAGTTTGGATTTGGCATCGATTCCAGAAGAATTGCAGCAAAAGGAAGTCTAATCAACAAACATAGCAACATCAAGGTCATTTCAAAAACATACCAGGGTTTCAAGTCAAAAGGGCCTGCATTGCACGTGTCCACAATCATTGGTTTCAAGTCGAAAGGCCTGCGTAACACGTGTCTACAACCACTTGAGTCTTTGTTTCCCATCTACTACCTGCATGCACATTTGCCAATTTAAAAAATTCTTTACATTTGAAAAACAAAATGATCACAATGTCTACTGAAAGCATTAAGAAATTACAACGTCGTACAATCAAAGGCAAGCTGACCAGGTTGCAAAATTACGTAAACTCTATAGACACCGCAATCATTAATGACGAATTAATAGCACAATTAAGAATTCGTTTGGAAAAACATTCGTGTATATTAGATGAATTTTCTTCCATTTGTACAGAAATATACTACCTCGAAGATAATGAGGATAGTTCTGAATTGGCGGAGTTTGAAGATTCATTCTATAACGTTACAACAAAAATTACTAGATTAATCAACGATTATACCATAAATAATCAAACACAATCGAATACGTCATCATCAGATACAGTCGCGAGCAATCCAATTACAGGTATAAAATTGCCTACAATAAATCTACCTTGTTTTAAGGGCCAGTATGACGGTTGGCTAGAATTTCGCGATGCATTTAAGTCATTGATACATGCAAATCAATCTTTGTCCGACGTTCAAAAACTTTATTATTTGCGCTCGTGTCTTCAAGGGGATGCTGCTCGAGTCCATTGAAATTACTGCATATAATTATGATATTACTTGGCAATTGTTAGAAGATAGGTTCGAGAACAAGTCCCTAATAATTCACAATCATATTAAAGCCATTTTCGATCATCCAAATGTTACAAAGGAATCACATGTTCAATTGCGAGATCTCTGCGACTCTGTGACAAAAAACTTGCGTGCTCTAAAATCTTTGGGCGAGCCGACAGATACGTGGGATACTCTTATAATTTACATAATCGCAACCAAAATGGACGATATTACCCGACGCGAATGGGAGATCGTCAACAACAACTCACAAATTCCAAACATGGCGGATATGTATAAATTTCTAAAAGGGCGTTGTGAGCTTTTAGAGAAACTGGAACATGAAAGGTCTAAAAAGCCAAAGAACAAACCATTCAAATCAAGCGCATATGCCACTGTGTCTGTCAAGGTCAGTGGTTATTATTGTAAAAAGGATCTTGCAATTTACAACTGTAATAAATTTAAAGGACTCTCAATAAATGACCGTATCTCAGAAACTAAAAGGCTTAAGCTGTGTCTAAACTATTTAAGACAGGGACACACCACAAAAACATGCCATTCATTTAGTGGTCGAAAATGTGGCAAAAGGCATAATACCTTACTACATATTGAGACACATGTTGGCAGTGAAATTGTCACTGACACTGAAGTGCCAGTTACCATTGTCAATCACTCGGCGGCAAATGAACAAAGGCAAGTCTACTTGTCAACAGTCTTAATTCATGTAACAGATGCACAAGGCAACAATCAAGTTCTACGTGCACTACTTGACAACGGGTCCCAAAGTTCATTTGTGACTGAAAGGGCTGTTAAAATGTTAAATTTAAATAAACACAAAACCCAAATTAAAATTTCTGGTGTTGGTCAAACTATATCGGAGATTCAATATCAAACAATACTCGACATTTCTTCTGTTCAAGGTCATTCAAAACATGCGTTTCATGTTTAATTATGAATAAGATCACAGAACCCATACCTTCTACTACAATGCCAAAATATAACTTTACACTTCCAAGTCGTATTACTTTGGCAGATCCTACTTTCAATATATGCAATGATATCGACATCCTATTGGGTGCCGACATATTTTGGAAGGTTCTACTGCCTGAGCGTGTTTCACTGGGAAAACATAATCCTATGCTGCAAAATACGTCCTTTGGGTGGATCGTTATAGGAGGTTGGAGTAAAGGGAATCAGAGGCATTCAGTCAATTGTTTAGTCGTAAACAAAACTGATGAAATCGTGAAGCGTTTTTGAGAAATAGAGGAAATAGGTGATTCGTATCAAATATTTAATGAAAGGGAACAGTTTTGCGAGAATCATTTTAAAGATCATTATGAGCGCGACTCGTCTGGCAGATTCATTGTACGAATTCCGTTTAACGACAAAAAGGTCAGCTAGGCGAATCAAGGCAAGGAGCATTAAATAGATTTCAGTCGCTAGAAAGAAAATTAGCGAAAAATAGCCATTTAAAACAAAGTTACGATGAATTCATGCAAGAATATATCGACCTAGGACACATGAAACAAGTCGAGGATGTAGGTGATGAGAAGATTGGTACTCAATATTATTACCTCATCATGCGGTTTTAAAAGAATCAAGTTTGACAACAAAAATACGTGTTGTATTTGATGCGTCGGCCAAGACAAGTAGCGGTCTTTCGCTAAATGATGTTCAATGCAGCGGCCCGACCATACAAAATGAGTTGTTTTCCATACTATTGAGATTCCGAATTAATCAATATGTTCTCACAGGAGATATATCAAAAATGTATCGTCAAGTTCTGGTTCATTTTGATGAACGATGCATGCAAAGAATATTTTGGAGATTCAACAAAAATGAAGCAATACAAACCTATGAGCTGGCAACCGTAACTTACGGCACAGCATCAGCACCATTCTTAAGTGTTAGATGTTTGAAACAATTAGCTATGGATCACTTAACAGAGTTTCCCGAAATTAGCAGGATCATTGAGAATGATTTCTATGTAGACGATGTGATTAGGGGTGCTAATTCAAAGGCAGAGTTACTGCGCATTCAGCGAGAACTGTCAAACATCTTACAACGGGGCAAGTTCGAACTGCGCAAATGGTTGTGTAATGATTCAGAATTGTTATCTAAATTTCAAGTAAATAACAATTTAAATGTTGGATTAATTCATTTGGGACCAAATGACAATAATAAGACGCTTGGTATACTATGGAATGCTTGTAACGACATTATTCAATTTGAAACAAGTCAGCTTAAATATTCTCAACAATTTCAACCCAAACGTTTCATTTTGTCAACAATAGGTCAAATATTTGATCCTTTGGGATTGATTGCACCTGTCACAATTTTGGGAAAAATCCTTATTCAAAAATTGTGGTTACAAAAACTAGATTGATATGATCCCATATCTGTTCATTTATCTAGTCTATGGTCAGAATTTGTAAATAATATTCAAAATTTGAATAACTTGAAGATTGGTCGGTTTGTGTTGAAGCCAGAGTACGAGGAACGTGAGCTCCACGGTTTTGCAGACGCGTCTGAAACGGCTTACGGTGCCTGTATTTACCTACGATGTAAGGTTAAAAATCAGTACTTTGTTCAAATGCTTTGTTCCAAATCAAAGGTTGCGCCAATTAAACAGGTATCATTGTCAAGGCTTGAATTCTGCGCTGCAACATTACTCGCAAAATTAACAGACAAGGTACGACGATCAATGAGACTCAACATTCAAGCACAATTATTTTGGTCAGATTCCACGATTGTTCTTTGTTGGATACGAGGTTGTCCATCGCGTTGGAAAACCTTTGTTGCAAATCGCGTGGGTGTGATTCAGTCACTTACAAAACAAGAACAATGGAATCATGTAAGGTCTCAGTCAAATCCTGCAGATTTATTATCACGAGGTACGAATGCAGATGTTTTAAAAACCTCCACGTTTTGGTCAAATGGCCCACAGTGGCTCATTAAAGATAAGTCAGAATGGCCAGAATTTACGGAATCTGAACCGAATATAATTCCAGAGCAAAAAACTGTTTGTTTGCAAACAACCATTACAGACGAATCCATCTACATACGATATTCGTCGATAACAAAATTAAAGCGCGTTGTTGCATACATGTTAAGATTTATTTCAAATTGTAAAGAAAAAAAAACTATCTGGCCCTCTGAGCTGTACCGAATTAAAAAATTCTATGGTAGTTTTGCTACGTGTAATGCAACAAACTACATTTGTTACTGAGTATAATGATTTGGTAAATAAAAGGCCAATTAATAAAAAAAGCAGACTATTGTCTTTAAATCCGTTTATTGATAACGACAATTTAATACGTGTGGGTGGTCGATTAGTTAACGGCGATTATAATTTTAACAAAAAACATCCTGTCATCTTACCAAACAGTCATGTTTTAACAGAATTGGTCCTCAGAAATGAGCATGTCAGACTGTTACATTGCGGACCTCAACAATTATTATATTCCGTACGGGATAATTATTGGCCAATCTCAGGTCGCACCGTATGTCGAGGAATAATTCGGAAATGTATTCGATGTTTTAAGGCTAAGCCAACGAATACGGAATATTTGATGGGTAATCTGCCTGAATGCCGCGTTAATCAGTTCAATCCTTTCACAAACGTTGGTTTGGATTACGCAGGACCATTTTTGTTGAAAGATAGAATAACAAGAGGTGCAAAATTCATAAAGGCTTATGTTTGTGTCTTCGTTTGCATGGCTTCAAAGGCTATCCATTTAGAATTATTAACTAATTTGAGCACAGAGGCATTTTTACAAATGTTAAAAAGGTTCATCGCTAGACGAGGTTTGCCCTCCAACATATATTCCGACAATGCCACCACCTTTGTTGGTGCAGACTCCGCATTGAAAGAAGAATTTCTGTTTGTTGACACTAACGTAGATAATATTAATCAATTCTTGAATAAAGAAGGTATTACGTGGCATTTCATTCCTGTGCGATCACCTAATTTTGGAGGTATATGGGAAGCTGGTGTTAAAAGCTTTAAACATCACTTGAGGCGAATATTAGGCAATGATAAGTTTACGTTTGAAGAGTTTTATACGGTAATGTCACAGATTGAAGCAGTTTTCAACTCGCGTCCAATAAGTCCATTATCAACAAATCCAGATGATTTATCTCCGTTAACGCCGGGTCATTTTCTAATTGGCAAATGTTTAACTTCAATTCCTGAACCTGTCCTTTCCCACATTCCTGTCAACCGACTCAATAATTACCAACGACTGGATCAACTGAAACACCACTTTTGGCAACGTTGGCAAAAAGAGTACGTGTCCGAACTCCAAGCCAGGTTGAAATGGAAACAAGCGGGTCAACACATCCTCAAACCAGGACATCTTGTCATCATTAAGGACGACCAACTGCCCCCTCTACAGTGGCGTATGGGACGCATTCTTGAGTTACATCCTGGTGAAGATGGAGAAGTGCGTGTAGTGAGTGTAAAAAGCACAACCGGTGTGCTAAAACGAGCAATTTCGAAAGTGTGTGCGCTACCTTGTGATTGACTTTTCTATTATGACTCCTATTCTGATTTCCAATGTATTAATTATATTCTATTTGTCTATTGAAAATTGTATTTTCAAGGCGGGCGGCATGTTAGAGCATTTGTCAACATTGGCAACGTCTAATGGGCAACCCCCTCCCCTTAGTTAGTTAGGGTGAATTAGCTTTAAGTTACTTACTTTTAAGTCAGCTCGAGAGCAACACACAACGTTCAGATGCTCCGAGCAAAATAAACAGAAAAATAACAAACTTGGCAGTTTTACTAGTCCAGCACATACAAAACATTGGTCCTTCGAGCAAAAACTATTACACATACAAAACAGGTTCTTTCTCATTGAAAATGGTAATTAGAAGAAAAACTTATGTACAGTAGTGCTAGAAATGAAACCGATCGTACCAAACTGTTATTTTTAGGGAATAATTTTGGCTAAATTCATTACTTATACTTACAGGAATTCCCAACTAAACACAGAATAACGCTCCATAAAACAACACATTGATTTGTTTTCAGAATAAATTATGATTTTTGTTTATTGGAACAAGGAGGCCTCTCCGGGCACCGATGCGAAGATCATGGCCTAAGAGTAATTAACCACAAAGGTTTAGGAAAATAGAAGGGAAAACTAAAGAGGTATGTAACAATCACTACATGGTAAAGAAAAGATGTCCCAAAGAGACGCAGAGGTCTAGACAGCCAAGAGACAAGGTCTCTTGTATCTGTCGGATTCACAGGGTTGGATATCATGCAAGCATGCAATCTCCGGATTAGAGTGTTGAAAGATAGATCTCCGGAGATTGAGGGCATGCTATTTTCTCTGAGGCTATGAAATATGAAAAAATATGCAAGAAATCCGAAAAAAGTACAAGAAAAAATCACAATCTATCAAAAAGGCTGAGGACTAAAGCAGGTACTTTCATTTTATGGAAAGTTTTCCATAGTATGGGCATACGTTTCAACTCATCTAACATCTGAGAATTTAGCATGTTTATAGTAATTATAATATTAGAATGGTGCTGTAGTTGTTTTTGCTTATATTTTAATCTGTAATTTATGACGGAAAAGGTGTTTCCTAAATAACTATATATATATATATATATATATATATATCTGTATATTTTTCCACTGAATAATTGGAGGTTGAAAAAATTGGCAATGTGTCGAAACCATTTTATAACACCAAACTGGTATTAAAATATCGACATAAGTTAAACAAAGTAGTCTTATTTGTAAAGTTATGTTATATTTAAATATTTGGGAATCTCATTTATGGTCATCCACTGTAGGTTGAAATACAAGGATGAGATTGATTCGAAACAGTTCTACCATCAAAAATATTATAACAAATTGAAAAATCATCACGATATTCCTTTGCTCTATCAATTTGCTGAGACCGTGGATTAAAACGAATTACAAGAAAAGATATAACTGAACCACAATTTGGTGTTATATTAATACAAAGTAAGAATCAAATCAAATTTTCTTGAGAGAAGACAACTTTTTTCTAAATTACATACTTCTGACATATGCCATAAAGAAACAAAATTTGACATGTTATTTTATTTTTTGACAAACAATTCGTTGCTATTGAAACTTGAAAGTTTGTAAAATGTCACTCAGTCACACACCTACTCGTTTTATTTTGTAATTACAAATTAATTAAAATTTTATTTATGTGTTTATACATCAGGCTAGTTATCTTGTTTTCAATTATATTCCTCACCTTATAATAGTTGAAACTTCTCTTAGCAGCAATCTATTCAGCAGCAATAAATGTCAAAGAGGGATCTGCAACTGATTTGATTTCAGTGACTCTCAGGGCTAGTAATCTAAACCTTCAGACGGTAAGTTGCTATTTTTGTAACTGTTTAAATATTTCACCTTTTTAAATAAACAGTAAATTCACGTAGTTGATTCTTTCAGCTTGAATAAGTGAGCGACAGATTTCAACTATGCACTGAATTTTTCTCCTTCACCTTTAGTTATCACCCTCAAACAACACTAATATACCAATCTTTCCATATTTGATAATTTTATGTCGCAAATTATTTAGATTTTTGATGTCTGGATGACAAGTTCAAATAATGTTATCACAATTTATAAACCAAATCATGAAATAGTAATTCACACTATTTCACAATTTTCTGGGAAAATAAAGATTTGCAATCTTTGTTGGGTTGAAATTTATAATTAATAGATTTATCTGTTGCAGTTTTGTTAAAACTTTCATCTACTTTAGTGCATATATATTTTTAGTGTTTCCATATTTTCTTGGGAGTAGGCATGTTTTGACAAAACACTGACAACATCATCGAGAACTAAAGTTGTAGTATTTTCGTCCTGCTTATTCGGTTATCATATAATCGCGATACCGATTATGGGAAGAAGTTATTATATACAATCAAACATCGCGGAGCCTTGTATCCTATTAAGCAGTATTCTTCTAAAATATCTGTAATAAGGTATATCATAATTGAAATGAAAGTTTATGCTCTTATAGACATTCAAGAAGTGAGACACAATTTACTTGCTTTACCTGTATGCTCCATACTTGCTTCAAAATTATGTTAAAATCGTGGTAGTAACTCTCCATATGCGTTGGGATGTAGATGGAGTTCTTAGATACTTTATTTAAATTTGCAATCTGTAAAAAGTAATAAATTTTGAGGGTATTGCAAATATGACCTTCAAAAATTGATTGAATAAATCATATTGTAGAAGAGAATGAAAAACACAGTGACCAAAGATTTTTTTGAAAGAAGGAAAATAACGGAGCGATTTTTAATTAGGGATGTCTCAATATGATTATACGGCGTTGTAGTGCGTTGATTCAGTCAACCAAAGGGGCGGTATATATAACACGATATTTTACACTAAAAACTCTCTGTACTCTGTAATATTGTATAACTTTGGTTAACTTTTGATATATATATACAAATCGGGATTCTTTTTTACAGTTTCAAAGACATTTTAGTGTTTTGTTAATATATCATATGTCCTAACTTTATTTGAGTGAACTATAAATATGATATGATATGGTAATATTTTGATACAGCAAAATTAAAGCCCACGGGAAATTTTCATGTGGCTTGATTTCCGAGAATTTCACAATTAATTAACACTATTTGAAATCAGAGCTCTAAAATAGATATATTTCGTTATTAATGTAATTGTTACAATATTCCGCCTTGATTAACTGCAATAAATTATGTATCTAAGGGAATCCAAATTTAAAAAACAATAGAATACTTGTTGTAACCTAGCATCTGTTATTTACAACTGTTCCCAAAACTTAATTTAAAATATTAACAATTTCAACATTCAAGAGATGCTGCGAAACTTTAGAGCAGTAGGTCTCTCACCATTCAAAAAATCAACAACTACATACACGCCATTAATTTATTTCAGATGTAATTCATGAGGAATAACACATAATTTCTAATGGAAGTCAAATTTGATGATTAACATCAGTGAATCAAATTTAAATGAAAAAAGTGTGTGGTTTAAATTAATGGTTAAGACTTGAATAATACTATATGGAATAAATAATGAAATTATTTATTAACAATTTCTTAAAACGAGAGAATAAGTTTTTGAGAACTCTGGTTCTGTACGTGTGTTTTGACAACTAACTGTCAACTGATGTTGGAGTTATTTCATTTTGCTTGCTGGCCGACTTTATAATGGCCTTACCAAGTATACAAAGTTGTTCTTCTAAATTGTCGAGATATTCTGAACACAGGATCCTATAATAATAATCGAGGAGCTATTTTCCTGTCACAGTTAACTGTGTAGCATTCTGCTGATATAATTTAATTTACAATGCGAAAAAATATCTTATTCTTGAAAATAAAGCTTACGCTATAACAGAGTCAAGAATTGAGACGCAATTTACTTGGAAAATCATTTATTTAGAATACCGATCAGACATGTAGTAGATGTTAAGATTCTGCATATAGCATATAGATAAACCAAGTAAATTGTGTGTCACCTCTTGAATGTTTATCTTTCTTTTCAGTTATGTTATACCTTATTGCACGGTAAAGTAGATTTTTTAGAAAAATACTACTTAATATGATCCCAGGTTCCTATAATCGCGATTATAAGATTAGCAACTAATTAGAATGAAATTACCCCAACATGCCCAAGTAGTCTAATTTGTCAGCAAGTTGTCAAAACGTGCGTAGCGGTTACGAGCTCTCAAGAAAATGTGGAGACACTTAAAATATATATGCACTAAAGTAGATGAAAATTTCATCAAAATTACAAATGAGCTATTAATTATAAATTTCAACTCAACAAAGATTGCAAATTTTTACACAGCAAATTGTGATTTGATTTTGTTTATAAATTGTGTTGTCATTATTTGAACTTGTCATCTAGACATGAGGAATCTAAATAAATTTTGACATAAAATTAGCAAAATTAGAAAGATTGGTATCTTAGTGTTGTTTGAGGGTGATAATCCAACCAAACGTGAAAGAGAGAAATTCAGTACCTAGTTGAAATTTGCCGCTCACTAATTCTTGCTTAAAGAATCAACTACGTGAATTATTTTTTGATTTAAAAAGGTGACATATTTAAACAGTTACAATAATAGGAACCTACTGCCCGAAGGTTCCGATTACGAGTCACTGAAATCAAATCAGTTGTAGATGTCTCGACGACATTTATTTTCCATCAAAGGAATACTGTCTGTGAATCTGACAGATAATTAACATGTGAATAGAAATTGTTTTCATTAACTTTATACTTAAATGCAGAAATATATTTTGCTAATAAGAGACGTGGGGGATGAAATTGAAAACAAGTAACTTGCCTGATGTATATACACATAAATAAAATTTTAATTAATTAGTTATTACAAAATTAACGAACATTTTGGAGTGAGTGTTGTATTGAGCGACATTTTGCAATCTTTCATATTTCAGTAGCAACGAAGGAAGATTACGTCACCTTATGATGTATGTCAGCCTGTCCAATTATAGGCAAGAGTTATGGTTAATTCAATTAAACCTAATTCGAAATATGTGGTCTGGAAACACGTTGTCCTCTTTCAAATAAATTTGATTTGATCTTATATTGTATTAATATTACATCAAATTGTGGTTCAGTTATATTTTTTGTTATAATTCTATTTGTTTGAATCCACAGTGTCAACAAATTGACAGAGCAAAGAAATGTCGAGATGAGTTATAATAACTTTAATGGTAGAACTGTTCCGAACCAATTTCATCCTTATTTTTCAACTTACACTAAATGACTATAAATGTGGCTCCCAAATTTTTAAATATAATATAACTTTCCAAATAAAACTATTTTGTTTAAGTTTTGTGGTTAATTTAATTAATTTTAACCTCCAATTAGTTAGTGGAAAGAAGTACTTAAATGATATATGCGACATAATTTTAGGAAACACATTTACTGATTACAGTACAGATTAAATTTTAAGGAAGAATAACTTCGTCACTATTCTAAAATTATAATTAGAATAAACAAGCTTAATTCTCATATGTACGATGAGTTATAACGTAGGTCCGTACTATCGAAACATGGGACTCGAGATGGCGATGTGTGGGACAAGAATTGAACTTCTATCCAAAGAAAATTTCGACACGAGGCGGATTCAGGTAGAGGCGTTACTTACCAAAATCGATATATCAGGGTGACACAAAAAGTGAATCAGCGCTTAAAACGTGGATGTAAATAAGATAAAAAGGTAAATGCGGACATAATCCTATGCATAAGCCCATCGGACCTCAAGAGTATCAAAGGATGCGAGATTCCCAAAGATTGAAATTGGAGTCAATCCATGCTTCAAATGGACCGGCACTATTGGAACAATTATTTTATATATTTTATATATAATATTTATTTAAGTATAAATAAAATTGGATAACGATAAATTACCCACGTGGCGTGACATATGTCAACGAGGTAAACAAGCAAGGATACCCTTTACTGACAGAGAAGTAAGAAGTAAGCAGTTACTGAATATTGTTCATTCAGACATCTGCGGACCAATGCGAGTCAGAACCAGTGGTGGATCAAGATATCTTCTAACATTTAGGTGTATTTTCTCATGTCAAAAGGAGAATTTCTTGAAAAATTTAAGGAGTACTAAAGAACTGTCGAAAAACAAACTGGTAATGAAATTAAGAGAAAATTAGCTGAGAAATCAAGATCAAAGAATGCTAAGTGTTTTTTGGAATAGAAATTAACCAAAGCAAGAAAAGAGTAACACTTAAACAAAAAAAATATATTCAGAGAAATTCAGAATGATAGATTACAATCCAGTTAAAACACCCTATGACTGCCACTCAAAAGTTAACAGAGATTTAAAAATGTTTAAAGTCCCCACACGATACTGAGAATTAATTGGTAGTCTAATGTAGTCTAATGCAGCCGATCCAAACTGGGGCTTTACAATAATTAGCTGTGTCTTTCTGACAATCGAACCTGGATTTGAGGCGCTTTTTCACTTTCTTATTTCACCGTTTTTGTCTCTTAATAGAAACTTATTCTGAAATGGAACTGGCGAAGTGCCGTGTGGTCCCAATAGGACTCTGAAGCACTCGAACTTCTTGCAGGCACGCTTGCTGTTTTCGCATTTCATGACCGCTAGTTCAGTTATTAAATTGTTTATAGTACAAAAACCAAAACTTAATTCAGTTGTTTCTTGAATTGGTAACCAAGGTTACCAACCAAGTAAACAATTTTTTTTATTTGTCTGAATTTAATAACTAACTAAATTCAGACAAAAGATGGACAGATTTCAGTAGTTGCTACCCAAACTTGGATAAATGACGATCGTTACCGCTGCCATTGGTAACGACAGAAAAGTCTTTTATTGTTAGCAACTTTTGTCAATTGTTCAAAGTGTGGTTAGCAGCCAGGGAATATTGTTGATAGTAACAATTTTGGTGTGAGTTGTTTGTCATTCTTCTGTTTGAATTTAGTTATAATAGTTACCAAATTCGAAAGAGAAGGGTTGTAACATCGGTTACTAAATCAATAAACTATGTGTAGTGTCCGGAAAAGAGACAAGCTAAGTGAAAAACTCAATAAAACCCGAAAGTCTGCCGACGTTTCCAGAGGTACCCAATTTCCTTAATGTTCAAATTTATGTATATTGAATTGTATTAAAGCATTGCATAATCTTCAGACAACAAAAGTATGTTTTACTTTTGATTAATAAACATATCGCCTTCATTGCTGTTGGAACCTGAATATGTACAAAATGTAATTTGATTTCAAAACTGAACTTGAACAATTATTTGGTAACTTACAATTTCGTCGTTGAAAAGACGAAAACTACAAAAGAAATAAGTATTTACTCTTTACACGTGAGCTGTTTGTTTCATTTTTTAGCTTTCAATGCAAACACAAATTTAAACAATATCGTTTTGTCATGAAAATATTTTTGTTTATATTCAAAAAATAATAATAATTTTTTCCAGATTGATGTTTTTAATGAACTCAGAAGTCAGATTTATCTAGTAATAGAGGTCCTTATGATATTCCTTCTACAGTATTGAATGAATTGTGGATTATAATTAACAAAGCCTCTAACCATGAAATTTAACTTGTTTTTAAAATGTGCTTTATTTCCTAATGCACAGAAAAATTCATTTATTATACCTACCTTAAAGAATGGAGATAGTTTACTTGTAACAAATTTAGGCCTGTATGAAAAATGTTTTGTATTCCATAATTGTCCAAAAAAATTCATTTCCAAAATAATTATGCCATAGTTCCAAAATATTATAAATGAGAGTCAACACGGATTTTGCAAATGTAAATCTTCTGCGACCAACCTTCTTATTTATAACAATTCGACAGTTGTTGCTCTTGAAAATCATTTACAGGTTGATGTTGTTTATACAGACTTTTAAAAGGCATTTGATAGAATCTGCCATGATTTATTGTTTGCTTAACTAACTGGGCTGGAGTTGTCAAGTAAGTTTTCCACTGTAGATAATCATAACGATTGTAATATAAAGTGATTAGTTTTTTAAAAAAAATAAATCAACACTATTTTCGAAAGTTACACTTTAGTAAAAGGTTTTAATGTAATATGTTTGAAATTTAGAAATGTGTAATAGATTAGGCGGTAGTTTATCTAGAAAAGTTGGTTTGGCTCAAACTAATATAAATTTGCGTAAATGTAAAAGAAAAGCTGGTGAATATTCTGGTGCTGAAAGAGTTCAAACACAGAGGTTCAAGAATACAGATATTATTAAAAAGCACTGATTGCAGAACAATTTTTAAATGGGATGGACAGTAATTTAGCATATAAATTCCAGCTTAAAGTATGCGTTATTGTTGAAGAAGAAATTATGAGTAGAAATATTTAATCTTTCCATTTCTCTGTTAACATCATCTATTACTGACTAGTAATTAATAAGTCAACTTAGTTGTCACGCCCTACCAAATTCTGTCAATGTCAAAACTTTTCGGGTTATTCATCAAACTCTCTAATACCCTCAAAAATTATTTCTTTTTACAAATTGCAAATTTAAATAAAGCATCCTAAGAACTCCATTTACAATTCAACGCATATGGAGAGTTACTACCACGATTTTAACACATTTTTAAAGCAAGTATGGAACATATAAGTAAAACAAGTAATCATGTCTCACTTCTTGAATGTCTATAATAGTGTAAGCGTTCCTTTTAATTATGTTGCCCTTGTTGCACTATAAAGTAGATATTTAGAAAAATACTGGTTAATAGGATCCCAGGCTCTGCGATGCTTTGTCGTATAAAATAACCTCTTTTTATAATCGGTATCGCGATTATAAGATCAGCAATTAACCAGAACGAAAATATTCCAACATTAGTTGACTAAGTTGTCAGAGAGCTGTCAAAACGTGCGTACTCGTTAAGAACACTCAAGAAAACGTGGAGACACTAAAAATATATATGTAACAAACCAACAAAAAATGCTATTACTTATAAATTTCTACTGTAAAAAGATTGCAAATCTTTACGTAGAAAATTGTAGAATAGAAATCAATATTTCATGATTTGGTTTAAAAGTTGTGTTGACATTATTTGAACTTGTCATCCAAACATGAGGAATCTAAATAATTTTCTTCATAAAATTAGCAAATATGGAAACATTGGTATCTTAGTGTTGTCGGAGACTGATAACCCAACCAAAAGTGAAAGAGAAAAATTGTCGCTCACTAATTCAAGCTGAAAGAATCAACCACGATAATTTACTGTTGATTTAAAAAAGTGAAATATTTAAACAATTACAATAATGGCAACTTTTTGTTTGAAGGTTTCGATTACGAGTCCTGAAAAATCACGGAAATCACGAACTTTCAAGTTTCAGTAGCAACGAAAGAATTTTGTTTATCAAATAAAAGAAAATAACATTTATGTTGCTAAGATTACGTTTCCTTGTGACATATGCCAGACGTTACAATATAAACAAAACATCCAATGTCCAATTAAACCATATTCAAAATATGTAATTTAAAAAAAGTTGCCTTCTTTCAAGTAAATTTGATTTCAGTAAGAAGAAATGCTAGTTGTGCCTATGTTGATGATGGCCTGTTATTCTCAATTGATGAATCAGAACTAAATTAATTTAAAAAAAAACTGAAAAACACATATTGGAATTAAAATAATGGAAACCCCAAGTAATATTTTGGGAATGCAAATAGAAAGTTATAGTATTTATGTGGAACAAATTTTAAACAGATTTGAAAAGACTAATGCTAGTCCTAATACTATTCCAGTCGACCCTCACATAACACAGACTGTTCCGTCAAGTTTTACTTGGCGACCACCGCAAATAATCTGACTTAGAGACAATACATCTGTTGCCAGTTTAGGAACACATAATACTTTTGGAAAAAGCACCTTTTTGTTTTGACCTTCATCGTCATAATGGTCCAACCTCACTTATACTGAGCATTGCACAGATTATACTTTGTTGTCTGCGACTCTGATTTTATGTATGACAGAGTCATATTTTCAAGCATGTTCTTACGTCTTGTCATGTGTGACGATGCACCGGAAGCCACTTGCCATGGGTCATTTTGGCTGGATGTTGCCTCAAACACAACAGCATATGATGAACTACTTGCTTTTTGTTGAACATTCTTGGTCCTGGATTTGCATTTGAGAACTTTTATGACCTTACTTGTTACAAGTGTAGCACCTTGAATCCTTACTTGGTTGTTGGTTGTTTTCTTGATGACTGACAATACTGTTGAGTCACTTTCAGGTTGTTTAACATCTTGTGATAGTTTTGATTTCACAGAAACTGAAGTTATCTTCATGCCGGAGCTTTCAATAGCAATAATCATTGGTTGATAGGATTCTAGTAGACTGAAGGGTAGCACTGTAAATAGCCATTCATCGTCAACTTCGAAACCAATGTTTCTGAGCTTGTGAGCGGTACACATTATTATGCTCACATATTTCTCTACGTTTTAACATGCAGTAAGTGAAATATTACAGAGATCATGCAGCAGCCCATCACAGCGTGTCAACCAAGAGTTATCCCATACTTATTTTGCAGTACTACTCTCTTGTATGTGCACGTAATTTATTGAGTCAACTAGTAAATTTATCTTAGTTTTTGCCTTTGAGTCTCGTTTTGTGTCCACAATGACACATGTGGGGGGTTTTATGCAGTCCACAACTTCTCTTGCTGTAGATGTGTATTTACAGCAAATCGCTAGGTTACGTAATTATCTCGGCCGGTTAACTTTTCAATTAATGCCAATTGATTGTTTGCTGACAATTTAAGAACCCTTATTCCAGATGTTACGAGAAATCACCTTTCAAATGTCGTATTGACGTTTTAGGTTAACTTTATTACTTTTCTCAGTAAATAAGTCTTTCTGGGCTTAAAAGAATTTATTATTTCTCAAGAAAAATTTATATTTAAGAATTTAGTGTTAAAATTACAACTTAACTGTCCACAGGCGCACAATTCAAATTACAATTTTAACAGTTTATGTGTAGTTTTAGTGCACTCCTACCAGCTCATCGCATCAATTACAATTGGCTTCCCAAGAGGAGATGAAACATTATTTGTTTTAAGTAGTGTCAAAATTTTTCATTCTTTATAATAGTGTAAGCTACATTGCGCTGTAAATTAGATTTTTTTTTAGATGAATGCTTCAAGTAAACTAATTAGGGTTAACAAGACAGCATTAAGTTAACTAAGGAAAGGATATTATTATATTTAGTTCGCTGGGTCAGCATCAGTAATATTTATACGATCCACATTCCGCACATTTTGGCAGATTGAAATAACCTCTTTCCGTAATTCGCCAAAGAGCATTATGGGATCGGATACCGAACAAAACAAAATTACACAAAGATCAGTTGTCAAGATTGTCAATGAGTTGTCAAAGAATACGAACCGTATTCCATATCAGTCTTCAGAATTTTGCCAAACTAATTTAAGTGTTTCTTTTCTATGAAACCTTTTTTCTAAATGTTAGTGTATTGATCTTTTTGCTTTAATTCAATTCAATATACATAAATTTGAACACTGAACAATTTCTAACATTATCTCAATCATCTAAATCTTATCAATATTAAAATTTGCCCTGTATGTATATTATTTATTTCCTTGAAAAATATTACTTTTTACCAGTGTGCGTTTATATTCGGATTCAAACTCAGATAAATTTTTATTTATTTATAGATTTTATTATGATTAACCATGAGTGACAATAAAGTATGTATCTAAGGACATTTATATAAAATTTAAAAAACAAAAGAAAACTTACTGCATTGTCCCGGATGTGAATCGGGACGGTCTCAGTCGGGGATCGTCTTATCGGTACGGATATTCGAACCGGCACGACTTGGGCGCCGTGTCTGAAGGACAAAACTGGTCTGCCGGCGCTTCAAGAGGCCTTAAGATTAAAATATTGGAACTAGAGGGTGAACTACAACGAATGAAAGTAAGTAATGCAGTAAGCTGTCTGCTAAACTGCAGACACCTTCGGTAAATCCTGGAAATACTCCTACTTCTAACACCAATCCTTTCTCCCAACTAGCCACCCCACACCTCCAAAACGCAAATTTTCCACGAAGTGGGTCACGCCTATAAAGGTGATGTCGAAATCGTCTGATGATGACGCACCCCTGTGCTCACCGAAAGGACATGAAAGTACTGGAAGTTTTTATATCCATTAAGGTCAAAAGCCAAAAGTGAATAATTGGAACAGTTTACCAGCATCTGGTTCTGATTTTTATTCCAATCATTGTGCATCAGTGGATATATTTTTAGTAACTGGAGATTGAAACCTGCCCCGAGTGAATTGGACTAATGATGAGTATAGTGTTTTCATGAGTTCTGAGGTTTACTCATTAAACTATCACTTATCATTAGTTGATTGGGATTTACTTTTTAGCAATATGGATGTTAATGATTGTGAGCACAAATCTTATGAAATTTTATAAAATATGTTCCAACTTGATCTACCTGTAAAAATATTTAAGAACTATGTTTCTTAAGTTGTTCTATAAAGGGCTTATGACATTAACAATTCGTTATTCCTTTGCAGATATTTGAATTTCGTTGTCATAAACAAATTTAAATATTTTTCATAAAATCAAGTAGCACAAAAAGATTTCTTTATTTGGTTACCACCAAATTTTAATCAGTTCATATCGAAACATACCTCTCTTATACATAATTTGTTTTCAGAATAAATTCAATTAATTAAGATTGAAATCTGAAAGTACTATGTAAAAGGCAAATGGTGGAAAGATTCTAGTTGTCCAAGAATTGGATTTAATTGTACGTATAATTTTCATCTGTATTCAAGATTTTTATAATTAATGATATATTTTATGCTAAAACACACACAAGTTGATTATTTAATTTAAATAGAAAACAAATAAACTATTTCGACGATTCGTTGGACATCAGGAATTAGTTACACATTGACAGACTGATTACTATCATATAAATGAAATTCCCGATATCGTGTGACAAAGCCACACGATATCGGAAAATATGAAAAAAAGAAATCAAAAAAAGTACAAGAAAAAATCCCAATAAAGAAGAAAACAGCATTACCAAAAGTTCTACCAAAAAGGCTGAGGACTGGAATGTTCCCTTTGGAGTTCCACATATCTGTCTGTGTATAAAGCAGGTACTTTCATTTTGAGAATTAAGCATGTTTATAAAAATTATAATTTTATAATTGTGGCGAAGAAATTTTTCCTATTGTAATCTGTACTTTATGACGGTAAATGCGTTTCCTAAATAATTATGTTTATATTATAAATAATTATGTTGTATATAGCTGTAAATCTTTCTACTGAATAATTGGAGGTTGAAAAAATCGACAATGTGTCGAAACCATTTTATAACACCAAACTAAATTGTCGACTTAAGTTAAACTAAGTAATTTTATTTGTAAAGTTAAGTTATATTTAATTATTTGTGAATCTCATTTATAGTCTTCCAGTGTAGGTTGAAATATAAGGATGAGATTGATTCGAAACAGTTCTACCATCAACAATATTATAACAAATCGAAAAATCATCACGATATTCCTTTGCTCTGTCAATTTGCTGACACTGTGGATTAAAACGAATAGAATTATAAGAAAAGATATAACTGAACCACAATTTGGTGAAATACATGATACAATATAAGAATCAAATCAAGTTTTGCTTGGGAGAATACAACTTTTTTGCTAAATTACATACTTCTGACATATGTCATAAGGAAACGTAACATTAGCAACATAAATGTTATTTTATTTTTTGACAAACAATTGGTTGCTATTGAAACTTGAAATAAATGTCGACGAGAGATCTGCAACTGATTTGATTTCAGTGACTTTCAGGGCACGTAATCTAAACCTTCAGACAGTAAGTTGCTATTTTTGTAACTGTTTAAATATATCACCTTTTTAAATCAACAGTAAATTCACGTAGGTGATTCTCTCAGCTTGAATAACTGAGCGACAGATTTCAACACTGAAATTTTCTTTTTCAACTTTGGTTATCACCCTCAAATGATATACTAATCTTTCCATATTTGATAATTTTATATCGCAAATTATTTAGATTCCTCATGTCTGGATGACAAATTCAAATAATATCAACACAACTTATAAACCAAATCATAAAATAGTAATTTCTATTTTACAATTTTATGCGTAAATATTGATTTGCAATCTTTGTTCGGATGAAACTTATAATTAATGGCTTTATCATTTGCAGTTCTGCTAAAATTTTCATCTACTTTGGTGCATATATATTTTTGGTGTCTCCATATTTTCTTGACAGTATGCGTGTTTTGGCAACACACTGACAACATCGAGAACTAAAGATGGAGTATTTTCGTTCTGCTTATTCGCGATACTGATCATAGAATGAAGGTATTTTATACTACCAAACATCGCGGACCCTTGTATCCTATTAAGCAGTATTCTTCTAAAATATCTATAATAATAATAATAATATCATAATTGAAATGAAAGTTTATGCTTTTATAGACATTCAAGAAGTGAGACACAATTTACTTGCTTTACCTATATGCTCCATACTTGCTTTAAAAATATGTTAAAATCGTGGTAGTAACTCTCCATATGCGTTGGGATGTACATGGAGTTCTTAGGATGCTTTATTTAAATTTGCCATCTGTAAAAAGAAATAATTTTTGAGGGTATTGCAAAAATTATCTTCAAAAATTGATTGAATATATCATATTGTAGAAGAGCCTGAAAAACACAGTGACCAAAGGTTTTTTTGAAAGACGGAAAATTACGGAGCGATTTTTAATTAGGGATGACTCAATTTGATTATACGTCGATGTAGTGCACTGATTCAGTTAACCAAAGGGGCGGTATATATAACACGATATTGTACACTAAATACTCTCTGTACTATGTAATATTGTATAACTTTGATTAACTTTTGATATATATAAAAATCGGAATTCTTTTTTACAGTTTTTAAGCCATCTTGGTGTTTTGATAATATATCATATGCCTAACTTTACTTAAATGAATTTTAATATGATTGGTAATATTTTGATTCAGCAAAATTAAAGCCCACGGGAATTTTTCATGTGACTTTATTTTCGAGAATTTCATGACGAATTAACACTATTTGAAATCAGAGCTCTAAAATAGATATATTTTGTTATTAGTGTAACTGTTCCAATATGATTGAATAAATGCAACAAATTATGTAGCTAAGGGAAATCAAATTTAAAAAAACAATACAACACTTATTGTAAATTAGCAACTGTTATTTACAATTGTTCCTACAACTTAATTTGAAATATTAACAATTTCAACATTCAAGAGATGCTGTGAAACTTGAGAACACTAGGTATCTCATCATTCAAAAACTCAACAACTACAAACACGCCATAAATTTATTTCAGAAGTAATTCATAAGGAATAACACATAATTTCTAAAAAAAGTCAACTTTGATTAACATCAATGGATTGAATTTAAATGGAAAATGTGTAGGGTTTAACATAATGGTTAAGGCTTGAGTAATACCATATGGAATAAATAATGAAATTATTTACTAACAATTTCTTAAAACAGGAGAATAAGTTTTTGAGAACTCTGGTCCTGTACGTTTGCTTTGAAAACTAACTGACAACTGATACTTCAGTTATTTCATTTTGCTTGTTGGTCGATTTTATATTGGCGATACCAAATATAGAAAGATGATATTCTAAATTGTCGAGATATTCTGAACACAGGATTCGATGCGATACAATGCGAAAAAACATCTTATTATTGAAAATAAAGCTTACGCTATAACAGAGTCAAGAATTGACACAATTTTCTTAGAAAAGCATTTATTTGGAATACCGATCAGACATGTGTCAGATGATGATATTCTTCCAGGTAAATAGAAAGGAAGAAGAACTGCCTTCGTTGCTATTGAACCCAGATTATGTACAAAACTATTTTTTGGTAAATTTACCTTCTAAACTTGTTCATTTAGTTATTGCGAAGAGCACAAAAAACTTTTATTTATGTTCTAAAGGGTTCTTATCCCATCAAATAACATTCGCAAAGTTCAATTTATATTGTGCATCACAATCTTCAAGTTTTGATTCACCACCACGATTTGAACTTTATTTTAAAGCAAGTGTGGAGCATGTAGGTAAAGTAAATTGTGTTTCACCTCTTGAATGTTTATAAAGATTTTTTAGAAAAATACTAATTAATAGGATCCCAGGTTCCTAGAATCGCGATTATAAATCAGCAACTAAGGCCAAGTTGTCCAATTTGTCAGCTCTCAAGAAAACGTGGAGACACTTAAAATATATATGCACAAACATAGATGAAAATTTCAACAAAATTACAAATGATAGAGCTATTAATTATAAATTTCATCTGAACAAAGATTGCAAATCAGCAAATTGTAAAGTAGAAATCACTTCTTCATGATTTTGTTAATAAAATGTGCTGACATTATTTGAAGTTGTCATCTAGAGATGAGGAATCTAATTAAATTTTGACATAAAATTAGCAAATTTGGAAAGATTGGTATCTTAGTGTTATTTGAGGGTAATAATCCAACCAAACGTGATCGAAAAATTTCAGTACCTAGTTGAAATTTGCCGCTCACAAATTCTTGCTTAAAAAATCAACTACGTGAATTATCTTTTGATATAAAAAGGTGAAATATTTAAACATTTACAATAATAGCAACCTACTGTCTGAAGGTTTCGATTACGAGTCACTGAAATCAAATCAGTTGCAGATCTCTCGTCGACATTTATTTTGAATCAAAGAAATACTGTCTGTGATTCTGCAGATAATTAACATGTGAATAGAAATTGTTTTTGTTAACATTGTTAACATTATACTTAAATGCCGATATATATTTTGTTGCTAAGAGAGGTGAGGGATGTCGTCTTTCAAGTAAATTTGATTTGATCTTACATTGTATTAATATTACATCAAGTTGTGGTTCAGTTATATTTTTTGGTATAATTCTATTCGTTTGAATCCACAGTGTCAACAAATTGACAGAGCTAAGAAATATCGAGATGAGATGAGTTATACTAAATGGTAGAACTGTTCCGAATCAAATTCATCCTTATATTTCAACCCACACTAAATGATAAATGTGATTCCCAAATATTTATATATAATATAACTTTCCAAATAAAACTACTTTGTGTACCTTTAAGTTATGTGGTTAATTTAATATAAGTTTGGTTGTTAATAAATGGTTTCGACCCATTGTCGATTTTTTTAACCTTCAGCTATTCAGTGGAGGTACTGAGTTATATGGAACATATTTTTTTAGGAAACACATTTAGTGATTACAGTACAGATTAAAATTTAAGGAAAAATTACTTCGGCACTAATCTAAAATTATAATTGCTATAAACAAGCTTCATTCTCAGATGATAGATGAGTTGAAACCTAGATCCACCCTATGGAAACATTTCCATAAAATGAAAGTACTTGCTATATACAGAGATAGATATGTGGAACTCCAACGGAAACATTCCAGTCCTCAGTCTTTTTGGTAGAACTTTTGAATACGGTTTCTTGGTAATGATGTTTTCTTCTTTATTGTGATTTTTTTTTGTACTTTCTTCGGATTTCTTGGATTTTTATTCATATTTCATAGCCTCAGAGAAAATATTTGCCGATGTCGTCAGGTTTTGTCGTGGCTCATTTCATCTTCATTTATATGATGGTAATCAGCCTTTCCATGTGAACGTAACTCGTCGTGCCCAACGAATCGTCGAAATACTTTAAAAAAGATATATAAAATTAATATTAAAGATTAATTTTATTATATATACCAATTATATTTGTTTTTCATTTAAATTATATAATTTAATTGTGTGTTTTAACATAAAATATGTCATTAATTATAAAAATCTTGAATACAGATGAATATAATACTTACATTTAAATCCAATTCTTGGGCCACTTGAATCTTTACACCATTTGCTTTTTGCATCGTGCTTTAAGATTTCAATCTTAATTTATTCTGAAAACAAATTAATTAGGTATTAATGTGTTGTTTTAAGGAGCGTCATATACATGAAAGTTCTTATTCTTTGTTTAGTTGGGATTCCTGTAAGTAAATTAATGAATTTAGACAAAAATATTACCTAAAAATAACAGTTTGATACGATCTATTTCATTTCTAGCATTACTATACACAAGTATTTCTTCCGATTATCATTTCCAATGAGGCAGGGACTCATAAATAAAAGCGAGAATATTTAACTAATAATTTTGAATTGAAGCGTAGGAGCAACTTCAGAGAAATGTGGTTCGTATGAAATGTTTGAACTGATTAAAGTTTGGAGGTAAACAAGTAAAGAAATCTTTTTGGTCTACCTGATTTTATGAACAAAATTGAAATTAGTTTATGACAACGAAATTCAAATGTCTACAAATGAATAACGAATTAATAAATAAAACATTGAAATTTGTTTATGGGAACGGAATTCAAATGTCTACAAATGAATAACGAATAGTTAATTTTATAAGCTCTTTAGAGAACAACTTAGGAAACTTAGTTCTTAATTTTTTTACATGTAGATAAAATAGGAACATATTGTATAAAATTTCATAAGACACAATCAACCAATGATAATTGATAGTTTAAAGTGTAAACCTCAGTACTCATGCAAACACTATACTTACTCATCTTTGGTCCAATTCACTCGAGGCAAGTTATGTTAGAATATCTAGACATCGTGTATAACGGTTGTGATGACAACGGAGAATAAAAACAATAGAAGAGCGTAGTTATAGAAACAAAGTTAAGTTGTAAGAGCAGAGTTAGTTGTATACAGCCCACCAATGTTGTAAGATAGTCAATAAGCGTTTTACTGAGTACCTTGCATTATCATTCCACGTCGCCTTGTAAGCAGGCATGTTCTAACTATTAACTTTTGTGTTTTGACCTTAATGGAAACAAATACTTCCAGTGTTTCCGTGTCCTTTCGGTGAGCACAGGGGTGCGTCGTCAGGATTTCGAGAACACCTCCATAGGCAGACAGCTTACTGCATTACTTACTTTCATTCGTTGTAATTCACCCTCTAGTTCCGAGATTTTAATCTTAACGTGTAGTTTTCGGGTACCTCTTGGCTTATCTTTTTCGTGGACTCTACACATGGTTTATTGGTTTAGTAACCGAGGTTACCAGCCAAATTAACAACTCTTCTCTTTTGTCTGAATATGGCAACTCTTATAACTAAATTCAAACAGAAGTACGAACGTTATGTC
This sequence comes from Aethina tumida, assembly GCF_024364675.1. NCBI lineage: Eukaryota > Metazoa > Arthropoda > Insecta > Coleoptera > Nitidulidae > Aethina > Aethina tumida. The sequence continues at coordinate 27,035,896 of NC_065435.1, forward strand.
TAACTCCATTTGGGGGTCTGATGTCGGTGTGGCGCTTTGCCGAATTTTGCTGTTGTTACTTACTTTAGATAGTTAACTCTTTCGGAACTTGGAACGGAGTCGTGCTCAGGGTTTACCGGGCGGTTGACCTTTCTTTCTGCCAATAGAACCTGGATTTGAACCGCCTTTTCCTTTCCATCTTTCAAGGTTTTTGTCTCTTAGTAGGAACTTCTTGTAGAACGGAACTGGCGATGTGCCGTCCGGTTTCAATAGGATTCGGAACCACTCGACTTTTGCAGGCACACTTGCTGTTTTCCCATTTCATTATCGCTAATTCGGTTATTAAACTGTTTATAGTACGAAAACAAAAATTTAATTCAGTCGTTTCTTGAATTGGTAACCAAGGTTACCAGACAAGTAAACAAATTTTTCATTTGTCTGAATTTGGTAACTAACTAAATTCAGACAAAAGAGGGACACTAAATAAAAACAAAAATATCACTACAAACACTTTTGAAAACTGAGGTGTGAGTGTGATGAGATTAAAAGTCGATGTTACCAAAAAGACTGAGGACTGGAATGTTTCCGTTGGAGTTCCACATATCTATCTCTGTATATAGCAAGTACTTTCATTTTATGGAAATGTTTCCATAGGGTGGATCTAGGTTTCAACTCATCTATCATCTGAGAATGAAGCTTGTTTATAGCAATTATAATTTTAGATTAGTGCCGAAGTAATTTCTCCTTAAATTTTAATCTGTACTGTAATCACTAAATGTGTTTCCTAAAAAAATATGTTCCATTTAACTCAGTACCTCCACTGAATAGCTGAAGGTTAAAAAAATCGACAATGGGTCGAAACCATTTATTAACAACCAAACTTATATTAAATTAACCACATAACTTAAAGGTACACAAAGTAGTTTTATTTGGAAAGTTATATTATATATAAATATTTGGGAATCACATTTATAGTCATTTAGTGTTGGTTGAAATATAAGGATGAATTTGATTCGGAACAGTTCTACCATTTAGTATAACTCATCTCATCTCGACATTTCTTAACTCTGTCAATTTGTTGACACTGTGGATTCAAACGAATAGAATTATACCAAAATATATAACTGAACCACAACTTGATGTAATATTAATACAATGTAAGATCAAATGAAATTTACTTGAAAGACGACATCCCTCACCTCTCTTAGCAACAAAATATATATCGGCATTTAAGTATAAAGTTAACAATGTTAACAAAAACAATTTCTATTCACATGTTGATTATCTGCAGAATCACAGACAGTATTTCTTTGATTCAAAATAAATGTCGACGAGAGATCTGCAACTGATTTGATTTCAGTGACTCGTAATCGAAACCTTCAGACAGTAGGTTGCTATTATTGTAAATGTTTAAATATTTCACCTTTTTAAATCAAAAGATAATTCACCTAGTTGATTCTTTAAGCAAAAATTTGTGAGCGGCAAATTTCAACTAGGTACTGAAATTTTTCTATCACGTTTGGTTGGATTATTACCCTCAAATAACACTAAGATACCAATCTTTCCAAATTTGCTAATTTTGTCAAAATTTAATTAGATTCCTCATCTCTAGATGACAACTTCAAATAATGTCAGCACATTTTATTAACAAAATCATGAAAAAGTGATTTCTACTTTACAATTTGCTGATTTGCAATCTTTGTTCAGATGAAATTTATAATTAATAGCTCTATCATTTGTAATTTTGTTGAAATTTTCATCTACGTTTGTGCATATATATTTTAAGTGTCTCCACGTTTTCTTGAGAGCTGACAAATTGGACAACTTGGCCTTAGTTGCTGATTTATAATCGCGATTCTAGGAACCTGGGATCCTATTAATTAGTATTTTTCTAAAAAATCTATATAAACATTCAAGAGGTGAAACACAATTTACTTTACCTACATGCTCCATACTTGCTTTAAAATAAAGTTCAAATCGTGGTGGTGAATCAAAACTTGAAGATTGTGATGCACAATATAAATTGAACTTTGCGAATGTTATTTGATGGGATAAGAACCCTTTAGAAGATAAATAAAAGTTTTTTGTGCTCTTCGCAATAATTAAATGAACAAGTTTAGAAGGTAAATTTACCAAAAAATAGTTTTGTACATAATCTGGGTTCAATAGCAACGAAGGCAGTTCTTCTTCCTTTCTATTTACCTGGAAGAATATCATCATCTGGCACATGTCTGATCGGTATTCCAAATAAATGCTTTTCTAAGAAAATTGTGTCTCAATTCTTGACTCTGTTATAGCGTAAGCTTTATTTTCAATAATAAGATGTTTTTTCGCATTGTATCAGAAGAATGTTTCACTGTTAACTGTCACAGAAGGATAGCTCCTCCATCATTATTATAGAATCCTGTGTTCAGAATATCTCGACAATTTAGAATATCTTTCTATATTTGGTATCGCCAATATAAAATCGACCAACAAGCAAAATGAAATAACTGAAATATCAGTTGTCAGTTAGTTTTCAAAACAAACGTACAGGACCAGAGTTCTCAAAAACTTATTCTCCTGTTTTAAGAAATTGTTAGTAAATAATTTCATTATTTATTCCATATGGTATTACTCAAGCCTTAACCATTATGTTAAACCCTACACATTTTCCATTTAAATTCAATCCATTTATGTTAATCATCAAATTTGATTCTTTTAAGAAATTATGTGTTATGAATTACATCTGAAATAAATTGATGGCGTGTTTGTAGTTGTTGAGTTTTTGAATGATGAGATACCTAGTGTTCTCAAGTTTCACAGCATCTCTTGAATGTTGAAATTGTTAATATTTGAAATTAAGTTGTAGGAACAATTGTAAATAACAGTTGCTAATTTACAATAAGTGTTGTATTGTTTTTTAAATTTGATTTCCCTTAGCTACATAATTTGTTGCATTTATTCAATCATATTGGAACATTTACACTAATAACAAAATAAATCTATTTTAGAGCTCTGATTTCAAATAGTGTTAAGGGGCACACCTAGTGTGAAATTTTCAAAAAATCGAATTTTTTTTTTCTTCCATATTTCGATAGGTTATACCTTTAAAAATAACATACTAAAATTTTAAATCGATATCTTAAATAGTTTTTGAGTTACAGCCATTTAAAAGAGTAGCCGCTCGGCAGTTAGATAGTTGCATTGGTTACGGGATATACCTGAGCTATTGCTCGGAGTCTGCCGTCTCTTCCAACCCTTGTAATACGATTCCGGTTTCTATTGTGAGTCTCCGGGTATACAGAAATATATAAGTATAATTATTTCGGTATATTTTTCGTTTACTGCCACGTCACGTATTTTCGGAGCCAGATACATTTAGTTTTATTGTGACCGTTGTATCGAGTACTTCGTAAGTTAGCGTTAGTTAGTGTTCAACTGATGAGAAACCAAACCATGATAATTGTCCAGAAGGCGCAGAAAGTTGGTGCGCTTATCGTCGCGCGGAAGCTGAAGGAATGTTGAGTAAGTTTAAGCACGATTACCTCCCACTGGATCCAGAAGTTGAAAAAGGTCTAAAGCCTATTTATGAAGATTTATCTGGGCACGAATTGCTTGATAGATGCAAAGGTAGTAATACACAAAACAATAATGAAAGTACAACGGTTTACTTTGGCACTTTTCACCAAAGCACCTTCATAATGGATTGAAAACTATTGAATTAGCAAATTTTTTTGCAACTTCAATATTCAATGACGGTTACTCCTCAATTTTAAAGATATTTAATGTAATGGGAGTAAAAGTTGGACCTGCAGCAAGAGATTATACGGCTCTTAAGGACGAGACGAGATTACGAATCGCTGATCATCGCCAACGGGCTTGTTCAAAAGAGGGTCGATCATCTCGAAGAAGAGCTTCTTCAGCTCAACAAGCATTTTTTGAGGAAGAGGAAGGTGAATTATATGGGTCTGGAATAGCAGATTAGCTGTAAGTATGATTTTAATCCATTTATAACAGTGAAAACGATCATTTTATCTTTAAACCCGTTTTTCTCGAAACAGCATTTTTCGAATTTGCTGGAGTGATTACTCGGAGACAAATGATCCGATCGTTATCAATTTTTTTTTACATCTCCTCTATATAGTTCTCCAAACGATGACCCTCCAGTTTTTTGATCTGATCAAAAATCGAATTTTGGCAGGCCAAAAACGACCAAAATTTTGGGAAAAATTTAACTTTTTTCTTCAACATGCCGCCATTTTGTCAATTTTTGATTTTTTTGTTCGTCCGAGGGTCATCGTACAGACAATATGTTTTAGTTTAACGAGAATTTTTTTTTTAGGTTTTATCAACGGAGAAGGCTGCAATCACTCCAGCAGTGGAGGACCTTGTTTTTTTGGCGCCGCCGGAGATCGCGTGTCATTTCGAAACTATTTAATATTTTATTTCAAAAATTTTACTGTGTATTCTCAAAACATGTATAAATATACCCTCAAAATTTTAAATGGATGGAATCACTAGTTTTTTTTTTTTTAATTCCCAAAAATGGCCTTTTTTTAGGTTGTCACACTAGGTGTGCCCCTTAATTCGTCATGAAATTCTCGAAAATCAAGTCACATGAAAAATTTCCGTGGGCTTTAATTTTGCTGAATCAAAATATTACCAATCATATTAAAATTCATTTAAGTAAAGTTAGGCATATGATATATTATCAAAACACCAAGATGTCTTAAAAACTGTAAAAAAGAATTCCGATTTGTCTATATATCAAAAGTTAATCAAAGTTATACAATATTACATAGTACAGAGAGTATTTAGTGTACAATATCGTGTTATATATACCGCCCCTTTGGTTAACTGAATCAGTGCACTACATCGACGTATAATCAAATTGAGTAATCCCTAATTAAAAATCGCTCCGTTATTTTCCTTCTTTCAAAAAAACCTTTGGTCACAGTGTTTTTCAATCCCTTCTACAATATGATATATTCAATCAATTTTTGAAGATAATTTTTGCAATACCCTCAAAAATTATTTCTTTTTACAGATGGCAAATTTAAATAAAGCATCCTAAGAACTCCATCTACATCCCAACGCATATGGAGAGTTACTACCACGATTTTAACATATTTTTAAAGCAAGTATGGAGCATATAGGTGAAGCAAGTAAATTGTGTCTCACTTCTTGAATGTCTATAAGAGCATAAACTTTCATTTCAATTATGATATTATTATTATTATTATTATTATAGATATTTTAGAAGAATTCTGCTTAATAGGATACAAGGGTCCGCGATGTTTGGTAGTATAAAATACCTTCATTCTATGATCAGTATCGCGAATAAGCAGAACGAAAATACTCCATCTTTAGATCTCGATGTTGTCAGTGTGTTGCCAAAACACGCATACTGTCAAGAAAATATGGAGACACCAAAAATATATATGCACCAAAGTAGATGAAAATTTTAGCAGAACTGCAAATGATAAAGCCATTAATTATAAGTTTCAACCGAACAAAGATTGCAAATCAATATTTACGCAGAAAATTGTAAAATAGAAATTACTATTTTATGATTTGGTTTATAAGTTGTGTTGATATTATTTGAATTTGTCATCCAGACATGAGGAATCTAAATAATTTGCGATATAAAATTATCAAATATGGAAAGATTAGTATATCATTTGAGGGTCATAACCAATGTTGAAAAAGAAAATTTCAGTGTTGAAATCTGTCGCTCAGTTATTCAAGCTGAGAGAATCACCTACGTGAATTTACTGTTGATTTAAAAAGGTGAAATATTTAAACAGTTACAAAAATAGCAACTTACTGTCTGAAGGTTTAGATTACGTGCCCTAAAAGTCACTGAAATCAAATCAGTTGCAGATCTCTCGTCGACATTTATTTCAAGTTTCAATAGCAACCAATTGTTTGTCAAAAAATAAAATAACATTTATGTTGCTAAGATTACGTTTCCTTATGACATATGTCAGAAGTATGTAATTTAGCAAAAAAGTTGTCTTCTCCCAAGCAAAACTTGATTTGATTCTTATATTGTACCATGTATTTCACCAAATTGTGGTTCAGTTATATCTTTTCTTATAATTCTATTCGTTTTAATCCACAGTGTCAGCAAATTGACAGAGCAAAGGAATATCGTGATAATTTTTCGATTTGTTATAATATTGTTGATGGTAGAACTGTTTCGAATCAATCTCATCCTCATATTTCAACCTACACTGGAAGACTATAAATGAGATTCACAAATAATTAAATATAACTTAACTTTACAAATAAAATTACTTAGTTTAACTTAAGTCGAAAATTTAGTTTGGTGTTATAAAATGGTTTCGACACATTGTCGATTTTTTCAACCACCAATTTTTCAGTAGAAAGATTTACAGCTATATATAACATAATTATTTATAATATATACAACATAATTATTTAGGAAACGCATTTACCGTCATAAAGTACAGATTACAATAGGAAAAAATTCTTCGCCACAATTATAAAATTATAATTATTATAAACATGCCTAATTCTCAAAATGAAAGTACCTGCTTTATACACAGACAGATATGTGGAACTCCAACGGGAACATTCCAGTCCTCAGCCTTTTTGGTAGAACTTTTGGTAATGCTGTTTTCTTCTTTATTGGGATTTTTGCTTGTACTTTTTTTGATTTCTTGGATTTTTTTTTATATTTCCCGATATGTGGCTTTGTCATAGCACATTTCATCTTCATTTATATGATAGTAATCAGTCTGTCAATGTGTCAATTCCTGATGTCCAACGAATCGTCGAAATAGCTTATTTGTTTTTTATTTAAATTAAATAATTTAATTGTGTGTGTTTTAGCATAAAATATATCATTAATTATAAAAATCTTGAATACAGATGAAAATTATACGTACATTTAAATCCAATTCTTGGGCCACTAGAATCTTTCCAGCATTTGCCTTTTACATCGTACTTTCAGATTTCAATCTTAATTTATTGAATTTATTCTGAAAACAAATTATGTATAAGAGAGGTAGGTTTCGATATGAACTGATTAAAGTTTTGTGGTAACCAAATAAAGAAATCTTTTTGGGCTACTTGATTTTATGAAAAATATTTAATTTTGCTTATGACAACGATATTCAAATATCTGCAAATGAATAATGAATTGTTAATGTCATAAGCTCTTTATAGAACAACTTAAGAAACATAGTTCTTAATTATTTTTACAGGTAGATCAAGTTGGAACATATTGTATAAAATTTCATAAGATTTGTGCTCTAAATCATTAATATCCATATTGCTTAAAAGTAAATCCCAATCAACTAATGACAAGTGATAGTTTAATGAGTAAACCTCAGAACTCATGAAAACACTAAACTCATTATTAGTCCAATTCACTCGGGGCAGGTTTCAATCTCCAGTTACTAAAAATATATCCACTGATGCACAATGATTGGAATAAAAATCAGAACCAGATGCTGGTAAACTGTTCCAATTATTCACTTTTGGCTTTTGACCATAATGGATATAAAGACTTCCAGTACTTTCATGTCTTTTCGGTGAGCACAGGGGTGCGTCATCATCAGACGATTTCGACATCACTTTTATAGGCGTGACCCACTTCGTGGAAAACTTTTGCGTTTCGGAGGTGTGGGGTGGCTAGTTGGGAGAAAGGATTGGTGTTAGAAGTAGGAGTATTTCCAGGATTTACCGAAGGTGTCTGTAGTTTAGCAGACAGCTTACTGCATTACTTACTTTCATTCGTTGTAGTTCACCCTCTAGTTCCGATATTTTAATCTTAAGGCCTCTTGAAGCGCCGGCAGACTTTTGGGTTTTATTGAGATTTTCACTTGGCTTGTCTTTTCTCCTCAAACTACATATAGTTTATTTATCTGAGTTTGAATCCGAATATAAACGCACACTGGTAAAATGTAATATTTTTCAAGGAAAAGAATAATATATATTAGGGCAAATTTTAATATTGATAAGATTTAGATGACTGAGATAATGTTAGAAATTGTTCAGTGTTCAAATTTATGTATTTTGAATTGAATTAAAGCAAAAAGGTCAATACACTAACATTTAGAAAAAAGTTTTCATAGAAAAGAAACACTTAAATTAGTTTGGCAATATTGTGAAGAGTGATATGGAATACGGTTCGTATTCTTTGACAACTCCTTGACAATCTTGACAACTGATCATGTGTAATTTTATTTTGTTCGGTATCCGATCCTATAATGCTCTTTGGCGAATTACGGAAAGAGGTTATTTCAATCTGCCAAAATGTGGAGAATGTGTATCGTATAAATATTACTCCAGGAGCTGACCCAGCGTACTAAATTTGATAATATGCTTTCCTTAGTTAACTTAATGCTGTCTTGTTAACCCTAATTAGTTTACTTGAAGGATTCTTCTAAAAAAAATCTAATTTACAGCGCAATGTAGCTTACACTACTATAAAGAATGAACAATTTTGACACAACTTAAAACAAATAATGTTTCATCTTCTCTTGGGATGCCAATTGTGACTGATGCGATGACCCGGTAGGAGTGCACTGAAACTACACATAAACTGTTAAAATTGTAATTTGAATTGTGCGCCTGTGGACAGTTAAGTTGTAATTTTAACACTAAATTCTTAAATATAAATTTTTCTTGAGAAATAATAAATTCTTTTAAGCCCAGAAAGACTTATTTACTGAGAAAAGTAATAAAGTTAACCTAAAACGTCAATACGACAATTGAAAGGTGATTTCTCGTAACATTTGGAATAAGGGTTCTTAAATTGTCAGCAAACAATCAATTGGCATTAATTGAAAAGTTAACCGGCCGAGATAATTACGTAACCTGGTTATTTGCTATAGAAACACATCTACAGCAAGAAAAGTTGTGGACTGCATAAAACCCCCCACATGTGTCATTGTGGACACAAAACGAGACACAAAGGCAAAAACTAAGATAAATTTACTAGTTGACTCAATAAATTACGTGCACATACAAGAGAGTAGTACTGCAAAATAAGTATGGGATAAATCTTGGTTGACACGCTGTGATGGGCTGCTGCATGATCTCTGTAATACTTCACATACTGCATGTTAAAACGTAGAGAAATATATGAGTAAAATAATGTGTACCGCTCACAAGCTCAGAAACATTGGTTTCGAAGTTGACGATAAATGGCTATTTACAGTGCTACTCTCCGGTCTACCAGAATCCTATCAACCAATGATTATTGCTATTGAAAGCTCCGGCATGAAGATACCTTCTGTTTCTGTGAAATCAAAACTATCACAAGATGTTAAACAACCTGAAAGTGACTCAACAGTATTGTCAGTCATCAAGAAAATTAAAAACAACCACAGAAACAAAGTAAGGGTCCAAGGTGCTACACTTGTAACAAGTAAGGTCATAAAAGTCCTCAAATGCAAATCCAGAACCAAGAATGTTCAACAAAAAGCAAGTAGTTCATCATATGCTGCTGCGTTTGAGGCAACATCCAGCCTGAATGACCCATGGTAAGTGGCTTCCGATGCATCGTCACACATGACAAGACGTAAGAACATGCTTGAAAATATGACGGCTCCTGTCATACATAAAATCAGAGTCGCAAACAACAAAGTATAATCTGTGCAATGCTCAGAACAAGTGAGGTTGGACCATTATGACGATGAAGGTCAAAACAAAAAGGTGCGTGCTTTTTACAATAGTATTATGTGTTCCTAAATTGGCAACAAATCTATTGTCTCTAAGTCAGATTATTTGCGATGGTAGCCAAATAAAATTTGACGGAACGAGCTGTGTTATTATGAAGAGCAGAAGTGAGGTAGTATCTTCCTACTGTAGCTTTATGTTAGGGTCGACTGGAACAGTATTAGGATCAGCATTAGTCATTTCAATTCTGCTTAAAATTTGTTCCATATAAATACTAAAACTCTTTTCGGTGTAGAGTCGAATTTGGCATGCCAGCAGCAAGGGAATTGTTTTAACCCATATGGTGACTTGTTCAATTTACATACCATGTTTTCGTCATGATCCAACCCTTCTTGTTAAGTCATAAATAGGTGTCTTCAAGTTCTCCATATAAAAATGCTGTCTTTACGTCTAGTTACTTGATTTTGTGATTATTTTGTACAGCCACAGATAGTAACGATCGTATTGAACTGATTGTTTGTGCAAAAGTTTCCTGGTAATCAACACGTGCAATTTGTCCATATCATTTCACACACAGATGTGATTTGTAACGTGGTCATTAAATAAATGAATCACTGTCATTAAAGTTATTATAATAAATCGAAAAATCATCTCGATATTTCTTTTCTCTGTCAATTTGATGACACTGTCAATTAAAACAAATAGAAATATAATAAAAATATAACCACAATTTGATGTAATTTTAATACAATGAAAGAAACAAATCAAAATTACTTGAAAGATGACAACTTTTTTCTAAATTACATATTTCGAATATGGTTTAATTGGTCATTGGACGTTTTGTTTATATTGTAACGTGTGGCACATGTCACAAGGAAACGTAATCTTAGCAAAATAAATGTTATTTTCTTTTATTTGATAAACAAAATTCTTTCGTTGCTACTGAAACTTGAAAGTTCGTGATTTCCGTGATTTTTCAGCACTTGTAATCGAAATCCTCAAACAAAAAGTTGCCATTATTGTAATTGTTTAAATATTTCACTTTTTTAAATCAACAGTAAATTAACGTGGTTGATTCTTTCAGCTTGAATTAGTGAGCGACAATTTTCAACTATGCACTGAATTTTTCTCTTTCACTTTTGGTTGGGTTATCACTCTCCCACAACACTAAGATACCAATGTTTCCATATTTGCTAATTTTATGACGAAAATTATTTAGATTCCTCATGTCTGGATGACAAGTTCAAATAATGTCAACACAACTTTTAAACCAAATCATGAAATATTGATTTCTATTCTACAATTTTCTGCGTAAAGATTTGCAATCTTTTTACAGTAGAAATTTATAAGTAATAGCATTCTTTTGTTGATTTATTACATATATGTTTTTAGTGTCTCCACGTTTTCTTGAGAGTTGCTATCGAGTACGCACGTTTTGACAACTTTCTGACAACTTAGTCAACTAATGTTGAAGTATTTCCGTTCTGGTTAATTGCTGATCTTATAATCGCGATACCGATTATAAAAAGAGGTTATTTTATACGACAAAGCATTGCAGAACCTGGAATCCTATTAACCATTATTTTTCTAAAAATCTACTTTATAGTGCAACAAGGGCAACATAATTAAAAGGAACGCTTACGAAATTATAGACATTCAAGAAGTGAGACACGATTACTTGTTTTACTTATATGTTCCATACTTGCTTTAAAAATATATTAAAATCGTGGTAGTAACTCTCCATATGCGTTGAGTTGTAAATGGAGTTCTTAGGATGCTTTATTTAAATTTGCAATTTGTAATAAGAAATAATTTTTGAGGGTATTAGAGAGTTTGATGAATAACCCGAAAAGTTTTGACAATGACAGAATATGGAAGGGCGTGACAACTAAGTTGACTTTTTAATTACTAGTCAATAATAGTTGATGTTAACAGAGAAATGGAAAGATTAACTATTTCTACACATTATTTCTTCTTCAACAATAACGCATACTTTTAGCTGGAATTTATATGCTAAATTACTGTCCATCCCATCTAAAAATTGTTCTGCAATCAGTGCACCAGAATATTCACCAGTTTTTCTTTTACATTTACGCAAATTTATTTTAGTTTGAGCCAAACCAACTTTTCTAAATAAACTACCGCCTAATCTGTTACACATTTCTAAATTTCAAACATATTACATTAAAATCTTTTATGTAAAGTGTAACTTTCGAAAATAATGTTGATTTATTTTTTTTAAAAAACTAATCACTTTACATTACAATCGTTATGATTATCTACAGTGGAAAACTTACTTGACAACTCCAGCCCAGTTAGTTCAGCAAACAATAAATCATGGCAGATTCTATCAGATGCCTTTTAAAAGTCTGTATAAACAACATCAACCTGTAAATGATTTTCAAGAGCAACAACTGTCGAATTGTTATAAATAAGAAGGTTGGTCGCAGAAGATTTACATTTGCAAAATTCATGTTGACTCTCATTTATAATATTTTGGAACTATGGCATAATTATTTTGGAAATGATTTTTTTGGACAATCTTGGTAAACAACAAGTATATATAGTATATATAGTATAAACAACATCAACCTGTAAATGATAACTGTCGAATTGTTATAAATAAGAAGGTTGGTCGCAGAAGATTTACATTTGCAAAATCCATGTTGACTCTCATTTATATTATTTTGGAACTATTTTGAAAATGAATATTTTTGGACAATTATGGAATACAAAACATTTTTCATACAGGCCTAAATTTGTTACAAGTAAACTATCTCCATTCTTTAAGGTAGGTGTAATAAATGATTTTTTCTGTACATTAGGAAATAAAGCACATTTTAAAAACAAGTTAAATTCCATTTTTAGAAGCTTTGTTAATGATAATCCACAATTCATTCAATGCTGTAGAAGGAATATCATAAGGACCTCTATTACTAGATAAATCTGACTTCTGAGTTCATTAAAAACATCAATCTGGAAAAAATTATTATTATTTTTTGAATATAAACCAAAATATTTTCATGACAAAACGATATTGCTTAAATTTGTGTTTGCATTGAAAGCTAAAAAACGAAGCAAACAGCTCACGTGTAAAGACTAAATACTTATTTCTTTTGTAGTTTTCGTCTTTTCAACGACGAAATTGTAAGTTACCAAATAATTGTTCAAGTTCAGTTTTGAAATCAAATTACATTTTGTACATATTCAGGTTCCAACAGCAATGAAGGCGATATGTTTATTAATCAAAAGTAAAACATACTTCTGTTGTCTGAAGAATATGCAATGCTTTAATACAATTCAATATACATAAATTTGAACACTAAGGAAATCGGGTACCTCTGGAAACGTCGGCAGACATTTGGTTTTTATTGAGATTTTCACTTAGCTTGTCTCTTTTCCGGACACTACACATAGTTCACACACATAGTTGATTGATTTAGTAACCGAAGTTACCAGCCAAATTAACAACTCTCCTCTTTCGAATATGGTAACTGAATTGGTCTGAATTTAGTTAGTTACTAAATTCAGACAAATAAAAAAATTTGTTTACCTGGTTGGTAACCTTGGTTACCAATCCAAGAAACAACTGAATTAAGTTTAGGTTTTCGTACTATAAACAGTTTAATAACTGAATTAGCGGTCATGAAATGAGTAAACAGCAAGCGTGCCTGCAAGAAGTTTGAGTGCTTCAGAGTCCTATTGGGGCCACACGGCACATCGCCAGTTTCATTTCAGAAGAAGTTCCTATTAAGAGACAAAAACCGTGAAATAAGAAAATGAAAAGGCGGCTCAAATCCAGGTTCGATTGTCAGAAAGACAGCCAATTATTGTAAAGCCCCAGTTTTGATCGGCTGGATTAGAGTACATTAGAGTACCAATTAATTCTCTGTATCGTGTGGAGTCTTTGAACATTTTTAAATCTCTGTTAACTTTCTAAAATATATTTTTTTTGTTTAAGTGTTACTCTTTTCGTACTTTGGTTAATTTCTATTCCAAAAAAAAACCTAGCATTCTTAGATCTTCAATTTCTCAGCTAATTCTCTCCTACTTTCATTACCAGTTCGTTTTTCAGCAGTTCTTTTGTACTCCTTAAATTTTTCAAGAAATTCTCCTTTTGACATGAGAAAATACACCTTGCACCATCCACTATTATCGTCTATAAATGTTCGAAGATATCTTGATCCACCTCTGGTTCTAACTCGCTTTGGTCCGCAGATGTCTGAATGAACAATATTCAGTAACTGCTTACTTCTTAATTCTCTGGCAGTAAAGGGTGTCCTTGCATATTTACCTCATTGATATATGCCACACCACGTGGGTAATTTATCGTTATCCAATTTTATTTATACTTAATCAAATAATATAAAATATATAAAATAATTGTTTCAAAAGTGCCATACATCTTTGGAAATCTCGCATCCTTTGATACTCTTGAGGTCCGATGGGCTTATGCATAGGATTATGTCCGCATTTACCTTTTTATCTTATTTACATCCACGTTTTAAGCGCTGATTCACTTTTTTTGTCACCCTGACATCTAACTGACTTTGATACTTCATTAACGAAATTCCAGGTATCGATTTTGGTAAGTAACGCCTCTACCTGAATCCGCCTCGTGTCGAAATTTTCTTTGGATAGAAGTTCAATTCTTGTACCACAGATCGCCATCTCGAGTCCCATGTTTCGATAGTATGGACCTACCTTATAACTCATCCTACATCTGAGAATTAAGCTTGTTTATTCCAATTATAATTTTAGAATAGTGCCGAAGTAATTCTTCCTTAAAATTTAATCTGTACTGTAATCAGTAAATGTGTTTCCTAAAAAATTATGTCGCATATATCTTTTAAGTACTTCTTTCCACTAACTAATTGGAGGTTAAAATTAATTAAATTAACCACAAAACATAAACAAAGTAGTTTCATTTGGAAAGTTATATTATATTTAAATATTTGGGAACCACATTTATAGTCATTTAGTGTAAGTTGAAATATAAGGATGAAATTGATTCGGAACAGTTCTACCATTAAAGTTATTATAACTCATCTCGACATTTCTTTGCTCTGTCAATTTGTTGACACTGTGGATTCAAACGAATAGAATTATAACAAAAAATATAACTGAACCACAATTTGATGTAATATTAATACAATATAAGATCAAATCAAATTTACTTGAAAGAAGACAACGTGATTCCAAACCACATATTTCGAATTAGGTTTAATTGAATTAACCATAACTCTTGCCTATAATTGGACAGGCTGACATACATCATAAGGTGACATAATCTTAGCAACATAAATGCTATTTTCTCTTATTTGACTAACAATCTTCCTTCGTTGCTACTGAAACATGAAAGATTGCAAAATATCACTCAATACAACACTCACTCCAAAATGTTCGTTTAATTTTGTAAGTACTAATTAATTAAAATTTTATTTATGTGTATATACATCAGGCAAGTTACTTGTTTTCAATTTCATCCCCCACGTCTCTTAGTAGCAAAATATATTTCTGCATTTAAGTATAAAGTTAATGAAAACAATTTCTATTCACATGTTAATTATCTGTCAGATTCACAGACAGTATTCCTTTGATGGAAAATAAATGTCGTCGAGACATCTACAACTGATTTGATTTCAGTGACTCGTAATCGGAACCTTCGGACAGTAGGTTCCTATTATTGTAACTGTTTAAATATGTCACCTTTTTAAATCAAAAAATAATTCACGTAGTTGATTCTTTAAGCAAGAATTAGTGAGCGGCAAATTTCAACTAGGTACTGAATTACTCTCTTTCACGTTTGGTTGGATTATCACCCTCAAACAACACTAAGATACCAATCTTTCTAATTTTGCTAATTTTATGTCAAAATTTATTTAGATTCCTCATGTCTAGATGACAAGTTCAAATAATGACAACACAATTTATAAACAAAATCAAATCACAATTTTCTGTGTAAAAATTTGCAATCTTTGTTGAGTTGAACTTTATAATTAATAGCTCATTGGTAATTTTGATGAAATTTTCATCTACTTTAGTGCACATATATATTATAAGTGTCTCCACGTTTTCTTGAGAGCTCGTAACCGCTACGCACGTTTTGACAACTTGCTGACAAATTAGACTACTTGGGCATGTTGGGGTATTTTCATTCTAATTAGTTGCTAATCTTATAATCGCGATTATAGGAACCTGGGATCATTTTAAGTAGTATTTTTCTAAAAAAACCACTTTACCGTGCAATAAGGTATAACATAACTGAAAAGAAAGATAAACATTCAAGAGGTGACACACAATTTACTTGGTTTATCTATATGCTATATGCAGAATCTTAACATCTACTACATGTCTGATCGGTATTCTAAATAAATGATTTTCCAAGTAAATTGCGTCTCAATTCTTGACTCTGTTATAGCGTAAGCTTTATTTTCAAGAATAAGATATTTTTTCGCATTGTAAATTAAATTATGTCAGCAGAATGCTACACAGTTAACTGTGACAGGAAAATAGCTCCTCGATTATTATTATAGGATCCTGTGTTCAGAATATCTCGACAATTTAGAAGAACAACTTTGTGTACTTGGTAAGGCCATTATAAAATCGTCCAACAAGCAAAATCTCCAACATCAGTTGACAGTTAGTTGTCAAAACACACGTACAGAACCAGAGTTCTCAAAAACTTATTCTCTCGTTTTAAGAAATTGTTAATAAATAATTTAATTATTTACTCCAAATAGTATTATTCAAGTCTTAACCGTTAATTTAAACCACACACATTTTCCATTTAAATTTGATCCACTGATGTTAATCATCAAATTTGACTTTCCTTAGAAATTATGTGTTATTCCTTATGAATTATATCTGAAATAAATTAATGGCGCGTATATTGTTGTTGATTTTTTGAATGGTGAGACACCTACTGTTCTAAAGTTTCACAGCATCTCTTGAATGTTGAAATTGTTAATATTTTAAATTAAGTTTTGGGAACAGTTGTAAATTACAGATGCTAGGTTACAACAAGTGTTCTATTGTTTTTTTAAATTTGGATTCTCTTAGATACAGAATTTATTGCAGTTAATCAAGGCGGAATATTGTAACAATTACATTAATAACGAAATATATCTATTTCAGAGCTCTGATTTCAAATAGTGTTAATTAATCATGAAATTCTCGGAAATCAAGCCACATGAAAATTTCCCGTGGGCTTTTATTTTGCTGTATCAAAATATTACCAATTATATTTAAAGTTCACTTAAATAAAGTTAGGAGATAAGATATAGTAACAAAACACCAAAATGTCTTAGAAACTGTAAAAAAAAATCCCGATTTGTATATATATCAAAAGTTAACCAAAGTTATACAATATTACAGAGTACAGAGAGTATTTAGTGTAAAATATCGTGTTATATATACCGCCCCTTTGGTTGACTAAATCAACGCACTACAACGCCGTATAATCAAATTGAGACATCCCTAATTAAAATTCGCTCCGTTATTTTCCTTCTTTCTAAAAAATCTTTGGTCACTGTGTTTTTCATTCCCTTCTACAATATGATTTATTCAATCAATTTTTGAAGATAATTTTTGCAATACCCTCAAAAATTATTTCTTTTTACAGAATGCAAATTTAAATAAAGTATCTAAGAACTCCATCTACATCCCAACGCATATGGAGAGTTACTACCACGATTTTAACATATTTTTGAAGCAAGTATGGAGCATACAGGTAAAGCAAGTAAATTGTGTCTCACTTCTTGAATGTCTATAAGAGCATAAACTTTCATTTCAATTATGATATACCTTATTACAGATATTTTAGAAGAATACTGCTTAACAGGATACAAGGCTCCGCAATGTTTGATTGTATATAATTACTTCTTTCCATGATCGATATCGCGATTATATGATAACCGAATAAGCAGAACGAAAATACTACAACTTTAGTTCTCGATGATGTTGTCAGTGTTTTGCCAAAACATGCCTACTCCCAAGAAAATATGGAAACACTAAAAATATATATGCACTAAAGTAGATGAAAGTTTTAACAAAATTGCAACAGATAAATCTACTAATTATAAATTTCAACCCAACAAAGATTTCAAATCTTTATTTCCCCAGAAAATTGTGAAATAGAAATCACTATTTCATGATTTGGTTTATAAATTGTGTTAACATTATTTGAACTTGTCATCCAGACATGAAGAATCTAAATAATTTACGACATAAAATTATCAAATATGGAAAGATTGGTATATTAGTGTTGTTTGAGGGTGATAATTAAAGGTGAAGGAGAAAAATTCAGTGCATAGTTGAAATCTGTCGCTCACTTATTCAAGCTGAAAGAATCAACTACGTGAATTTACTGTTGATTTAAAAAGGTGAAATATTTAAACAGTTACAAAAATAACAACTTACCGTCTGAAGGTTGAGATTACGAGCCCGCAAGTCACTGAAATCAAATCAGTTGCAGATCTCTCGTCGACATTTATTTTCGACAGGTAATTAATATGTGAAACGAAATTGATTTTGTTAACTTTGTTAATTTTATATTTCCATTAGAATAGATTGCTGCTAAGAGAAGTTTCAACTACTATAAGGTGAGGAATTGAAAACAAATAAAATTTTAATTAATTTGTAATTAAAAAATAAAACGAGTGAGTGTGTGATTGAGTGACATTTTGCAAACAAGTATCAATAGCAACGAATTGTTTGTCGAAAAATAAAATAACATGTCAAATTACGTTTCTTTATGGCATATGTCAGAACTATGTAATTTATAAAAAAGTTGTCTTCTCTCAAGCATATTTGATTTGATTCTTACATTGTATTAATATAACACCCAATTGTGGTTCAGTTATATCTTTTCTTATAATTCGTTTTAATCCACTGTCTCAGCAAATTGACAGAGCAAAGGAATATCGTGATGATTTTTCAATTTGTTATAATATTTTTGATGGTAGAACTGTTTCGAATCAATCTCATCCTTGTATTTCAACCTACAGTGGATGACCATAAATGAGATTCCCAAATATTTAAATATAACATAACTTTACAAATAAAACTACTTTGTTTAACTTATGTCGATATTTTAATATTAGTTTGGTGTTATAAAATGGTTTCGTCACATTGCCGATTTTTTCAACATCCAATTATTCAGTGGAAAAATATACAGATATACACAATATAATTATTTATGAATCACATTTTCCGTCATAAATTACAGATTAAAATATAAGTAAAAACTACTATGGCACAATTCTAATATTATAATTACTATAAACATGCTTAATTCTCAGATGTTATTTGAGTTGAAACGTATGCCCATACTATGGAAACCTTTCCATAAATTGAAAGTACCTTCATTATACACAGACAGATATGTGGAACTCCAATGGGAACATTCCTGTCCTCAGCCTTTTTGATAGAACTTTTGAAGACGGTTTCTTGGTATTGCTGTTTTCTCCTTTATTGTGACTTTTTCTTGAACTTTTTTCGGATTTCTTGCATATTTTTTCATATTTCATAGCCTCAGAGAAAATAGCATGCCCTCAACCTCCGGAGATCTATCTTTCAACACTCTAATCCGGAGATTGCATGCTTGCATGATATCCAACCCTGTGAATCCGACAGATACAAGAGACCTTGTCTCTTGGCTGTCTAGACCTCTGCGTCTCTTTTGAACATCTTGTCTTTACTATGTAGCGATTGTTACGTACCTCTTTAGTTTTCCCTTCTATTTTCCTAAACCTTTATGGTTAACTACTCTTAGGTAGGATCATTGCCCGGAGAGGGGTTTTTAGTCGGTAAAGTCCGGCACTACGTCTTGTAGATTTCCCCCTCTTTGCTCCAATAAAAAAATAATCATAATTTATTCTGAAAACAAATCAATGTGTTATTTTATGGAGCCTTATTCTGTGTTTAGTTGGGAATTCCTGTAAATATAAATAATGAATTTAGCCAAAACTATTCCCTAAAAATAACAGTTTGGTTTTCATTTCTAGCACTACTGTACATAAGTATTTCTGCTAATTACAATTCTCAATGAGGAAGAACCTCATTAATAAAGAGAGAATATTTAACTATTAATTTTGAATTGAAGCGTAGGAGCAACTTCAGAAAGATGTGGTTTTTATGAAATAAAAGTCTGAACTGATTAGAGTTTTGTTGTAAACAAATAAAGAAAACTTTTTGGGCTACTTGATTTTATGAAAAATATTGTAATATGTTTATATACAACGAAATTCAAATGTCTACAAGTGAATAATGCATAGAAATTCAAACAAAATGGTCCTGTGGCATAGACAACTAGACTACCTACATTATAAAGGCGTACAGGATTTGTACAGAAAGCGACTGGTACACGGTAATAAATTGGATAATGATAAATTACCCATGTGGTGTGACAATGTCAACGAGGTAAGCAAGCAAGGAAACCCTTTACTGATAGAGAAGGAAGAAGTAAGCAGTTACTGAATATTGTTCATTCAGATATCTGCGAACCAATGCGAGTCAGATTCGCGATGGATCAAGATATCTTCTTACATTTATAGACGAATATAATAAGGTGGTGCCAGGTTTTTTCCTTAAGTCAAAGAAAGAAGTTTTTGAAAAATTTAAGGAGTACAAAAGAACTGTCGAAATTCAAACTGGTAATGAAATTAAGAGAGAATTAGCTGAGAAATTGAAGTTCAAAGATTGTTAGGTTTTTCTTTAGAATAGAAATTAACCAAAGTAAGAAAGGAATAACACTTAAACAAAAAAAATATATTTCAGAGAAATTCAGAATGGTAGATTGCAATCCAAACACTGTATGACTGCCACTCAAAATTTAACAGAGATTTAAAACCATTCAAAGACCCCACACGATACAGAGAATTAATTGGTACTCTAATGTACTCTAAGGTAACCGATCAAAACTGAGGCTTTACAATAACTAGCTGTGTCGTTGGATGTGGTACCGCTTTCCTTTCTGCCAATAGAACCTGGATTTGGGCCTCCTTTTCCTTTTCTTATTTCTCGGCTCTTGTCTTTTAATAGGAACTTTAATAGGGTCACTAAATAAAAACGAAAATATCACTACCAACATTCTTCCGTAGTTGCTACCGAAACTTGGTTAAATGACGATCGTTACCTCTGCCATTGATAACAACAGAAAAGTTTCTTATTGTTAGCGACTTTTGTCAATTGTTCAAAGTGTGGGTAGCAACCAGGGAATATTGTTGAAAATTACAATTTTTTTTGAGTTGTTCGTCCTTCTTTTGTCTGAATTTAGTTATAATAGTTACCATAATCGAAAGAGAAGAGTTGTTAATTTGGCTTGTAACCTCGGTTACTAAACCAATAAACTATGTGTAGGGTCCGGAAAAAAGAAAAGCTAAGTGAAAAACTCAATAAACCCCAAAAGTCTGCTGACGTTTCCAGAGGTACCCGATTTCCTTAGGAATAAAATTTTGGAACTAGAAGGTGAGATACAGAGAGTGAAAGAGTGCTTACACAGCTTTGTCGTCTAAACTAGGGATACTATCGGTAAACTCTGATGGTACCCCTACTCCTAACGCTAATCCCAAATCTTTGTCCCAACTAGCCACCCCTACTCCTGCAAAGTCTCCCAGCTCCAAAACTCAGAAAACTTCTTGGAACTCGGTCACCCCCAAGGGTTCTTAAATTGTCAGCAAACAATCAATTGGCATTAATTGAAAAGTTAACCGGCCGAGATAATTACGTAACCTAGCGATTTGCTGTAAATACACATCCACAGTAAGAGAAGTTGTGGACTGCATAAAACCCCCCACATGTGTCATTGTGGACACAAAACGAGACTCAAAGGCAAAAACTAAGATAAATTTACTAGTTGACTCAATAAATTACGTGCACATACAAGAGGGTAGTACTGCAAAATAAGTATGGGATAACTCTTGGTTGACACGCTGTGATGGGCTGCTGCATGATCTCTGTAATACTTCACTTACTGCATGTTAAAACGTAGAGAAATATGTGAGTAAAATAATGTGTACCGCTCACAAGCTCAGAAACATTGGTTTCGAAGTTGACGATGAATGGCTATTTACAGTGCTACTCTCCAGTCTACCAGAATCCTATCAACCAATGATTATTGCTATTGAAAGCTCCGGCATGAAGATACCTTCTGTTTCTGTGAAATCAAAACTATCATAAGATGTTAAACAACCTGAAAGTGACTCAACAGTATCGTCAGTCATCAAGAAAACAACCAACAAGTAAGGTCATAAAAGTCCTCAAATGCAAATCCAGGACCAAGAATGTTCAACAAAAAGCAAGTAATTCATCATATGCTGTTGTGTTTGAGGCAACATCCAGCCAAAATGACCCATGGCAAGTGGCTTCCGGTGCATCGTCACACATGACAAGACGTAAGAACATGCTTGAAAATATGACTCTGTCATACATAAAATCAGAGTCGCAGACAACAAAGTATAATCTGTGCAATGCTCAGTATAAGTGAGGTTGGACCATTATGACGATGAAGGTCAAAACAAAAAGGTGCTTTTTCCAAAAGTATTAGGTGTTCCTAAACTGGCAACAGATTTATTGTCTCTAAGTCAGATTATTTGCGGTGGTCGCCAAGTAAAACTTGACGGAACAGGCAGTGTTATGTGAGGGTCGACTGGAATAGTATTAGGACTAGCATTAGTCTTTTCAAATCTGTTTAAAATTTGTTCCACATAAATACTAAAACTTTCTATTTGCATTCCCAAAAAATTACTTGGGGTTTCCATTATTTTAATTCCAATATGTGTTTTTCAGTTTTTTTTTTAAATTAATTTAGTTCTGATTCATCAATTGAGAATAACAGGCCATCATCAACATAGGCACAACTAGCATTTCTTCTTACTGAAATCAAATTTACTTGAAAGAAGGCAACTTTTTTTAAATTACATATTTCGAATACGGTTTAATTGGACATTGGATGTTTTGTTTATATTGTAACGTCTGGCATATGTCACAAGGAAACGTAATCTTAGCAACATAAATGTTATTTTCTTTTACTTGATAAACAAAATTCTTTCGTTGCTACTGAAACTTGAAAGTTCGTGATTTCCGTGATTTTTCAGGACTCGTAATCGAAACCTTCAAACAAAAAGTTGCCATTATTGTAATTGTTTAAATATTTCACTTTTTTAAATCAACAGTAAATTATCGTGGTTGATTCTTTCAGCTTGAATTAGTGAGCGACAATTTTTCTCTTTCACTTTTGGTTGGGTTATCACTCTCCCACAACACTAAGATACCAATGTTTCCATATTTGCTAATTTTATGAAGAAAATTATTTAGATTCCTCATGTTTGGATGACAAGTTCAAATAATGTCAACACAACTTTTAAACCAAATCATGAAATATTGATTTCTATTCTACAATTTTCCGCGTAAAGATTTGCAATCTTTTTACAGTAGAAATTTATAAGTAATAGCATTTTTTGTTGGTTTGTTACATATATATTTTTAGTATCTCCACGTTTTCTTGAGTGTTCCTAACGAGTACGCACGTTTTGACAACTCTCTGATAACTTAGTCAACTAATGTTGGAATATTTTCGTTCTGGTTAATTGCTGATCTTATAATCGCGATACCGATTATAAAAAGAGGTTATTTTATACGACAAAGCATCGCAGAGCCTGGGATCCTATTAACCAGTATTTTTCTAAATATCTACTTTATAGTGCAACAAGGGCAACATAATTAAAAGGAACGCTTACACTATTATAGACATTCAAGAAGTGAGACACGATTACTTGTTTTACTTATATGTTCCATACTTGTTTTACTTATATGTTCCATACTTGCTTTAAAAATGTGTAACTGAATTAGCGGTCATGAAATGCGATGTAGTCTAATGCAGCCGTTCAAAACTGGGGCTTTACAATAATTAGCTTTGTCTTTCTGACAATCGAACCTGGATTTGAGCCGCCTTTTCATTTTCTTATTTCACGGTTTTTGTCTCTTAATAGGAACTTCTTCTGAAATGAAACTGGCGATGTGCCGTGTGGCCCCAATAGGACTCTGAAGCACTCAAATTTCTTGCAGGCACGCTTGCTGTTTACTCATTTCATGACCGCTCATTCAGTTATTAAACTGTTTATAGTACGAAAACCTAAACTTAATTCAGTTGTTTCTTGGATTGGTAACCAAGGTTACCAACCAGGTAAACAAATTTTTTTATTTGTCTGAATTTAGTAACTAACTAAATTCAGACCAATTCAGTTACCATATTCGAAAGAGGAGAGTTGTTAATTTGGCTGGTAACTTCGGTTACTAAATCAATAAACTATGTATGTGTGTGAACTATGTGTAGTGTCCGGAAAAGAGACAAGCTAAGTGAAAATCTCAATAAAAACCAAATGTCTGCCGACGTTTCCAGAGGTACCCGATTTCCTTAGTGTTCAAATTTATGTATATTGAATTGTATTAAAGCATTGCATATTCTTCAGACAACAGAAGTATGTTTTACTTTTGATTAATAAACACATCGCCTTCATTGCTGTTGGAACCTGAATATGTACAAAATGTAATTTGATTTCAAAACTGAACTTGAACAATTATTTGGTAACTTACAATTTCGTCGTTGAAAAGACGAAAACTACAAAAGAAATAAGTATTTACTCTTTACACGTGAGCTGTTTGTTTCGTTTTTTAGCTTTCAATGCAGACACAACTTTAAGCAATATCGTTTTGTCATGAAAATATTTTGGTTTATATTCAAAAAATAATAATAATTTTTTCCAGATTGATGTTTTTAATGAACTCAGAAGTCAGATTTATCTAGTAATAGAGGTCCTTATGATATTCCTTCTACAGCATTGAATGAATTGTGGATTATCATTAACGAAGCCTCTAAAAATGGAATTTAACTTGTTTTTAAAATGTGCTTTATTTCCTAATGTGCAGAAAAAATCATTTATTACACCTACCTTAAAGAATGGAGATAGTTTACTTGTAACAAATTTAGGCCTGTATGAAAAATGTTTTGTATTCCATAATTGTCCAAAAAAATTCATTTTCAAAATAGTTCCAAAATATTATAAATGAGAGTCAACATGGATTTTGCAAATGTAAATCTTCTGCGACCAACCTTCTTATTTATAACAATTCGACAGTTGTTGCTCTTGAAAATCATTTACAGGTTGATGTTGTTTATACAGACTTTTAAAAGGCATCTGATAGAATCTGCCATGATTTATTGTTTGCTGAACTAACTGGGCTGGAGTTGTCAAGTAAGATTTCCACTGTAGATAATCATAACGATTGTAATGTAAAGTGATTAGTTTTTTAAAAAAAATAAATCAACATTATTTTCGAAAGTTACACTTTACATAAAAGATTTTAATGTAATATGTGTAACAGATTAGGCGGTAGTTTATCTAGAAAAGTTGGTTTGGCTCAAACTAAAATAAATTTGCGTAAATGTAAAAGAAAAACTGGTGAATATTCTGGTGCACTGATTGCAGAACAATTTTTAGATGGGATAGACAGTAATTTAGCATATAAATTCCAGCTTAAAGTATGCGTTATTGTTGAAGAAGAAATAATGTGTAGAAATGGTTAATCTTTCCATTTCTCTGTTAACATCAACTATTATTGACTAGTAATTAATAAGTCAACTTAGTTGTCACGCCCTTCCATATTCTGTCATTGTCAAAACTTTTCGGGTTATTCATCAGACTCTCTAATACCCTCAAAAATTATTTCTTATTACAAATTGCAAATTTAAATAAAGCATCCTAAGATCTCCATTTACAACTCAACGCATATGGAGAGTTACTACCACGATTTTAATATATTTTTAAAGCAAGTATGGAACATATAAGTAAAACAAGTAATCGTGTCTCACTTCTTGAATGTCTATAATTTCGTAAGCGTTCCTTTTAATTATGTTGCTCTTGTTGCACTATAAAGTAGATTTTTAGAAAAATAATGGTTAATAGGATTCCAGGTTCTGCGATGCTTTGTCGTATAAAATAACCTCTTTTTATAATCGGTATCGCGATTATAAGATCAGCAATTAACCAGAACGGAAATACTTCAACATTAGTTGACTAAGTTGTCAGAAAGTTGTCAAAACGTGCGTACTCGATAGCAACTCTCAAGAAAACGTGGAGACACTAAAAATATATATGTAATAAATCAACAAAAGAATGCTATTACTTATAAATTTCTACTGTAAAAAGATTGCAAATCTTTACGCAGAAAATTGTAGAATAGAAATCAATATTTCATGATTTGGTTTAAAAGTTGTGTTGACATTATTTGAACTTGTCATCCAGACATGAGGAATCTAAATAATTTTCGTCATAAATTTAGCAAATATGGAAACATTGGTATCTTAGTGTTGTGGGAGAGTGATAACCCAACCAAAAGTGAAAGAGAAAAATTCAGTGCATAGTTGAAAATTGTCGCTCACTAATTCAAGCTGAAAGAATCAACCACGTTAATTTACTGTTGATTTAAAAAAGTGAAATATTTAAACAATTACAATAATGGCAACTTTTTGTTTGAGGATTTCGATTACGAGTGCTGAAAAATCACGGAAATCACGAACTTTCAAGTTTCAGTAGCAACGAAGGAATTTTGTTTATCAAATAAAAGAAAATAACATTTATGTTGCTAAGATTACGTTTCCTTGTGACATGTGCCACACGTTACAATATAAATAAAACGTCCAATGACCAATTAAACCATATTCGAAATATGTAATTTAGAAAAAAGTTGTCATCTTTCAAGTAATTTTGATTTGTTTCTTTCATTGTATTAAAATTACATCAAATTGTGGTTATATTTTTATTATATTTCTATTTGTTTTAATTGACAGTGTCATCAAATTGACAGAGAAAAGAAATATCGAGATGATTTTTCGATTTGTTATAATAACTTTAATGACAGTGATTCATTTATTTAATGACCACGTTACAAATCACATCTGTGTGTGAAATGATATGGACAAATTGCACGTGTTGATTACCAGGAAACTTTTGCACAAACAATCAGTTCAATACGATCGTTACTATCTGTGGCTGTACAAAATAATCACAAAATCAAGTAACTAGACGTAAAGACAGCATTTTTATATGGAGAACTTGAACACACCTATTTATGACTTAACAAGAAGGGTTGGATCATGACGAAAACATGGTATGTAAATTGAACAAGTCACTATATGGGTTAAAACAATTCCCTTGCTGCTGGCATGCCAAATTCGACTCTACATCGAAAAGAGTTTTAGTATTTATATGGAACAAATTTTAAACAGAATTGAAATGACTTATGCTGATCCTAATACTGTTCCAGTCGACCCTAACATAAAGCTACAGTAGGAAGATACTACCTCACTTCTGCTCTTCATAATAACACAGCTCGTTCCGTCAAATTTTATTTGGCTACCATCGCAAATAATCTGACTTAGAGACAATAGATTTGTTGCCAATTTAGGAACACATAATACTTTTGTAAAAAGCACCTTTTTGTTTTGACCTTCATCGTCATAATGGTCCAACCTCACTTGTTCTGAGCATTGCACAGATTATACTTTGTTGTTTGCGACTCTGATTTTATGTATGACAGGAGCCGTCATATTTTCAAGCATGTTCTTACGTCTTGTCATGTGTGACGATGCATCGGAAGCCACTTACCATGGGTCATTTTGGCTGGATGTTGCCTCAAACGCAGCAGTATATGATGAACTACTTGCTTTTTGTTGAACATTTTTGGTTCTGGATTTGCATTTGAGGACTTTTATGACCTTACTTGTTACAAGTGTAGCACCTTGGACCCTTACTTTGTTTCTGTGGTTGTTTTTAATTTTCTTGATGACTGACAATACTGTTGAGTCACTTTCAGGTTGGTTAACATCTTGTGATAGTTTTGATTTCACAGAAACAGAAGGTATCTTCATGCCGGAGCTTTCAATAGCAATAATCATTGGTTGATAGGATTCTGGTAGACCGGAGAGTAGCACTGTAAATAGCCATTCATCGTCAACTTCGAAACCAATGTTTCTGAGCTTGTGAGCGGTACACATTATTTTACTCATATATTTCTCTACGTTTTAACATGCAGTATGTGAAGTATTACAGAGATCATGCAGCAGCCCATCACAGCGTGTCAACCAAGATTTATCCCATACTTATTTTGCAGTACTACTCTCTTGTATGTGCACGTAATTTATTGAGTCAACTAGTAAATTTATCTTAGTTTTTGCCTTTGTGTCTCGTTTTGTGTCCACAATGACACATGTGGGGGGTTTTATGCAGTCCACAACTTCTCTTGCTGTAGATGTGTTTCTATAGCAAATAACCAGGTTACGTAATTATCTCGGCCGGTTAACTTTTCAATTAATGCCAATTGATTGTTTGCTGACAATTTAAGAACCCTTATTCCAAATGTTACGAGAAATCACCTTTCAATTGTCGTATTGACGTTTTAGGTTAACTTTATTACTTTTCTCAGTAAATAAGTCTTTCTGGGCTTAAAAGAATTTATTATTTCTCAAGAAAAATTTATATTTAAGAATTTAGTGTTAAAATTACAACTTAACTGTCCACAGGCGCACAATTCAAATTACAATTTTAACAGTTTATGTGTAGTTTCAGTGCACTCCTACCTGGTCATCGCATCAGTCACAATTGGCATCCCAAGAGGAGATGAAACATTATTTGTTTTAAGTTGTGTCAAAATTGTTCATTCTTTATAGTAGTGTAAGCTGCATTGCGCTGTAAATTAGATTTTTTTTAGAAGAATTCTTCAAGTAAACTAATTAGGGTTAACAAGACAGCATTAAGTTAACTAAGGTAAAGCATATTATCAAATTTAGTACGCTGGGTCAGCTCCTGGAGTAATATTTATACGATACACATTCTCCACATTTTGGCAGATTGAAATAACCTCTTTCCATAATTCGCCAAAGAGCATTATAGGATCGGATACCGAACAAAATAAAATTACACAAAGATCAGTTGTCAAGATTGTCAAGGAGTTGTCAAAGAATACGAACCGTATTCCATATCAGTCTTCACAATATTGCCAAACTAATTTAAGTGTTTCTTTTCTATGAAAACTTTTTTCTAAATGTTAGTGTATTGACCTTTTTGCTTTAATTCAATTCAAAATACATAAATTTGAACACTGAACAATTTCTAACATTATCTCAGTCATCTAAATCTTATCAATATTAAAATTTGCCCTAATATATATTATTCTTTTCCTTGAAAAATATTACATTTTACCAGTGTGCGTTTATATTCGGATTCAAACTCAGATAAATAAACTATATGTAGTTTGAGGAGAAAAGACAAGCCAAGTGAAAATCTCAATAAAACCCAAAAGTCTGCCGGCGCTTCAAGAGGCCTTAAGATTAAAATATCGGAACTAGAGGGTGAACTACAACGAATGAAAGTAAGTAATGCAGTAAGCTGTCTGCTAAACTACAGACACCTTCGGTAAATCCTGGAAATACTCCTACTTCTAACACCAATCCTTTCTCCCTACTAGCCACCCCACACCACCGAAACGCAAAAGTTTTCCACGAAGTGGGTCACGCCTATAAAAGTGATGTCGAAATCGTCTGATGATGACGCACCCCTGTCCTCACCGAAAAGACATGAAAGTACTGGAAGTCTTTATATCCATTATGGTCAAAAGCCAGAAGTGAATAATTGGAATAGTTTACCAGCATCTGGTTCTGATTTTTATTCCAATCATTGTGCATCAGTGGATATATTTTTAGTAACTGGAGATTGAAACCTGCCCCGAGTGAATTGGACTAATGATGAGTTTAGTGTTTTCATGAGTTCTGAGGTTTACTCATTAAACTATCACTTGTCATTAGTTGATTGGGATTTACTTTTAAGCAATATGGATGTAATGATTGAGAGCACAAATCTTATGAAATTTTATACAATATGTTCCAACTTGATCTACCTGTAAAAATAATTAAGAACTATGTTTCTTAAGTTGTTCTATAAAGAGCTTATGACATTAACAATTCATTATTCATTTGCAGATATTTGAATTTCGTTGTCATAAGCAAAATTTCATAAAATCATGTAGCCCAAAAAGATTTCTTTATTAGGTTACCACAAAACTTTAATCAGTTCATATCGAAACCTACCTCTCTTATACATAATTTGTTTTCAGAATAAATTCAATAAATTAAGATTGAAATCAGAAAGTACGATGTAAAAGGCAAATGCTGGAAAGATTCTAGTGGCCCAAGAATTGGATTTAAATGTACGTATAATTTTCATCTGTATTCAAGATTTTTTATAATTAATGATATATTTTATGCTAAAACACGCACAATTAAATTATTTAATATAAATAAAAAACAAATAAGCTACAGACTGATTACTATCATATAAATGAAGATGAAATGTGCTATGACAAAGCCACATATCGGGAAATATGAAAAAAAAAATCCAAGAAATCAAAAAAAGTACAAGCAAAAATCCCAATAAAGAAGAAAACAGCATTACCAAAAGTTCTACCAAAAAGGCTGAGGACTGGAATGTTCCCGTTGGAGTTCCACATATCTGTCTGTGTATAAAGCAGGTACTCTCATTTTGAGAATTAAGCATGTTTATAATAATTATAATTTTATAATTGTGGCGAAGAAATTTTTCCTATTGTAATCTGTATTCTATGACGGTAAATGCGTTTCCTAAATAATTATGTTGTATATATTATAAATAATTATGTTATATATAGCTGTAAATCTTTCTACTGAACTACACCAAACTAAATTTTCGACTTAAGTTAAACTAAGTAATTTTATTTGTAAAGTTAAGTTATATTTAATTATTTGTGAATCTCATTTATAGTCTTCCAGTGTAGGTTGAAATATAAGGATGAGATTGATTCGAAACAGTTCTACCATCAACAATATTATAACAAATCGAAAAATCATCACGATATTCCTTTGCTCTGTCAATTTACTGACACTGTGGATTAAAACGAATAGAATTATAAGAAAAGATATAACTGAACCACAATTTGGTGAAATACAATATAAGAATCAAATCAAGTTTTGCTTGGGAGAAGACAACTTTTTTGCTAAATTACATACTTCTGACATATATCATAAGGAAACGTAATCTTAGCAACATAAATGTTATTTTATTTTTTGACAAACAATTGGTTGATATTGAAACTTGAAATAAATGTCGACGAGAGATCTGCAACTGATTTGATTTCAGTGACTTTCAGGGCACGTAATCTAAACCTTCAGACAGTAATTTGCTATTTTTGTAACTATTTAAATATTTCACCTTTTTAAATCAACAGTAAATTCACGTAGGTGATTCTCTCAGCTTGAATAACTGAGCGACAGAATTCAACACTGAAATTTTCTTTTTCAACATTGGTTATCACCCTCAAATGATATACTAATCTTTCCATATTTGATAATTTAATATCGCAAATTATTTAGATTCCTCATGTCTGGATGACAAATTCAAATAATATCAACACAACTTATAAACCAAATCATAAAATAGTAATTTCTATTTTACAATTTTCTGCGTAAATATTGATTTGCAATCTTTGTTCGGTTGAAACTTATAATTAATGGCTTTATCATTTGCAGTTCTGCTAAAATTTTCATCTACTTTGGTGCATATATATTTTTGGTGTCTCCATATTTTCTTGACAGTATGCGTGTTTTGGCAACACACTGACAACATCGAGAACTAAAGATGGAGTATTTTCGTTCTGCTTATTCGCGATACTGATCATAGAATGAATGTATTTTATACTACCAAACATCGCGGACCCTTGTATCCTATTAAGCAGTATTCTTCTAAAATATCTATAATAATAATAATAATAATATCATAATTGAAATGAAAGTTTATGCTCTTATAGACATTCAAGAAGTGAGACACAATTTACTTGCTTTACCTATATGCTCCATACTTGCTTTAAAAATATGTTAAAATCGTGGTAGTAACTCTCCATATGCGTTGGGATGTACATGGAGTTCTTAGGATGCTTTATTTAAATTTGCCATCTGTAAAAAGAAATAATTTTTGAGGGTATTGCAAAAATTATCTTCAAAAATTGATTGAATATATCATATTGTAGAAGAGATTGAATTTTGAATTTTAATTAGGGATGACTCAATTTGATTATACGTCGATGTAGTGCACTGATTCAGTTAACCAAAGGAGCGGTATATATAACACGATATTGTACACTAAATACTCTCTGTACTATGTAATATTGTATAACTTTGATTAACTTTTGATATATATACAAATCGGAATTCTTTTTTACAGTTTTTAAGACATCTTGGTGTTTTGATAATATATCATATGCCTAACTTTACTTAAATGAATTTTAAAATGATTGGTAATATTTTGATTCAGCAAAATTAAAGCCCACGGGAATTTTTCATGTGACTTGATTTTCGAGAATTTCATGACGAATTAACACTATTTGAAATCAGAGCTCTAAAATAGATATATTTTGTTATTAGTGTAACTGTTCCAATATGATTGAATAAATGCAACAAATTATGTAGCTAAGGGAAATCAAATTTAAAAAACAATACAACACTTATTGTAAATTAGCAACTGTTATTTACAATTGTTCCTACAACTTAATTTGAAATATTAACAATTTCAACATTCAAGAGATGCTGTGAAACTTGAGAACACTAGGTATCTCATCATTCAAAAACTCAACAACTACAAACACGCCATCAATTTATTTCAGATGTAATTCATAACACATAATTCTTAAAAGAGTCAAATTTGATGATTAACATCAATGGATTGAATTTAAATAGAAAATGTGTAGGGTTTAACATAATGGTTAAGGCTTGAGTAATACCATATGGAATAAATAATGAAATTATTTACTAACAATTTCTTAAAACAGGAGAATAAGTTTTTGAGAACTCTGGTCCTGTACGTTTGTTTTGAAAACTAACTGACAACTGATATTTCAGTTATTTCATTTTGCTTGTTGGTCGATTATATATTGGCGATACCAAATATAGAAAGATGATATTCTAAATTGTCGAGATATTCTGAACACAGGATTCTATAATAATAATGGAGGAGCTATCCTTCTGTGACAGTTAACAGTGAAACATTCTTCTGATACAATTTAATTTACAATGCGAAAAAACATCTTATTATTGAAAATAAAGCTTACACTATAACAGAGTCAAGACTTGAGACACAATTTTCTTAGAAAAGCAATTATTTGGAATACCGATCATATATGTGTCAGATGATGATATTCCTCCAGGTAAATAGAAAGGAAGAAGAACTGCCTTCGTTGCTATTGAACCCAGATCATGTACAAAACTATTTTTTGGTAAATTTACATTCTAAACTTGTTCATTTAGTTATTGCGAAGAGCACAAAAAACTTTTATTTATCTTCTAAAGGGTTCTTATCCCATCAAATAACATTCGCAAAGTTCAATTTATATTGTGCATCACAATCTTCAAGTTTTGATTCACCACCACGATTTGAACTTTATTTTAAAGCAAGTATGGAGCATGTAGGTAAAGTAAATTGTGTTTCACCTCTTGAATGTTTATAAAAATTTTTTAGAAAAATACTAATTAATAGGATCCCAGGTTCCTAGAATCGCGATTATAAATCAGCAACTAAGGCCAATTTGTCCAATTTGTCAGCCCTCAAGAAAACGTGGAGACACTTAAAATATATATGCACAAACGTAGTTGAAAATTTCAACAAAATTACAAATGACAGAGCTATTAATTATAAATTTCATCTGAACAAAGATTGCAAATCAGCAAATTGTAAAGTAGAAATCACTTTTTCATGATTTTGTTAATAAAATGTGCTGACATTATTTGAAGTTGTCATCTAGAGATGAGGAATCTAATTAAATTTTGACATAAAATTAGCAAATTTGGAAAGATTGGTATCTTAGTGTTATTTGAGGGTAATAATCCAACCAAACGTGATAGAAAAATTTCAGTACCTAGTTGAAATTTGCCGCTCACAAATTCTTGCTTAAAGAATCAACTAGGTGAATTATCTTTTGATTTAAAAAGGTGAAATATTTAAACATTTACAATAATAGCAACCTACTGTCTGAAGGTTTCGATTACGAGTCACTGAAATCAAAACAGTTGCAGATCTCTCGTCGACATTTATTTTGAATCAAAGAAATACTGTCTGTGATTCAGCAGATAATCAACATGTGAATAGAAATTGTATTTGGTAACATTGTTAACTTTATACTTAAATGCCGATATATACTTTGTTGCTAAGAGAGGTGAGGGATGTCGTCTTTCAAGTAAATTTGATTTGATCTTGCATTGTATTAATATTACATCAAGTTGTGGTTCAGTTATATTTTTTGGTATAATTCTATTCGTTTGAATCCACAGTGTCAACAAATTGACAGAGCTAAGAAATATCGAGATGAGATGAGTTATACTAAATGGTAGAACTGTTCCGAATCAAATTCATCCTTATATTTCAACCCACACTAAATGATAAATGTGATTCCCAAATATTTATATATAATATAACTTTCCAAATAAAACTACTTTGTGTACCTTTAAGTTATGTGGTTAATTTAATATAAGTTTGGTTGTTAATAAATGGTTTCGACCCATTGTCGATTTTTTTAACCTTCAGCTATTCAGTGGAGGTACTGAGTTATATGCAACATATTTTTTTAGGAAACACATTTAGTGATTACAGTACAGATTAAAATTTAAGGAAAAATTACTTCGGCACTAATCTAAAATTATAATTGCTATAAACAAGCTTCATTCTCAGATGATAGATGAGTTGAAACCTAGATCCACACTATGGAAACATTTCCATAAAATGAAAGTACTTGCTATATACAGAGACAGATATGTGGGACTCCAACGGAAACATTCCAGTCCTCAGTCTTTTTGGTAGAACTTTTGAATACGGTTTCTTGGTAATGATGTTTTCTTCTTTATTGTGATTTTTTTTTGTACTTTCTTCGGATTTCTTGGATTTTTATTCATATTTCATAGCCTCAGAGAAAATATTTGCCGATGTCGTCAGGTTTTGTCGTGGCTCATTTCATCTTCATTTATATGATGGTAATCAGCCTTTCCATGTGAACGTAACTCGTCGTGCCCAACGAATCGTCGAAATACTTTAAAAAAGATATATAAAATTAATATTAAAGATTAATTTTATTATATATACCAATTTTATTTGTTTTTCATTTAAATTATATAATTTAATTGTGTGATTTAATATAAAATATGTCATTAATTATAAAAATCTTGAATACAGATGAAAATAATACTTACATTTAAATCCAATTCTTGGGCCACTAGAATCTTTACACCATTTGCTTTTTGCATCGTACTTTAAGATTTCAATTTTAATTTATTCTGAAAACAAATTAATTAGGTATTAATGTGTTGTTTTAAGGAGCGTCATATACATGAAAGTTCTTATTCTTTGTTTAGTTGGGATTCCTGTAAGTAAATTAATGAATTTAGACAAAAATATTACCTAAAAATAACAGTTTGATACGATCTGTTTCATTTCTAGCATTACTATACACAGGTATTTCTTCCGATTATCATTTCCAATGAGGCAGGGACTCATTAATAAAAGCGAGAATATTTAACTAATAATTTTGAATTGAAGCGTAGGAGCAACTTCAGAGAAATGTGGTTCGTATGAAACGTTTGAACTGATTAAAGTTTGGAGGTAAACAAGTAAAGAAAACTTTTTGGTCTACCTGATTTTATGAACAAAATTGAAATTAGTTTATGACAACGAAATTCAAATGTCTACAAATGAATAACGAAATAATAAATAAAACATTGAAATTTGTTTATGGGAACGGAATTCATATGTCTACAAATGAATAACGAATAGTTAATGTTATAAGCTCTTTAGAGAACAACTTAGGAAACTTAGTTTTTAATTTTTTTACATGTAGATAAAGTGGGAACACATTGTATAAAATTTCATAAGACACAATCAACCAATGATAATTGATAGTTTAAAGTGTAAACCTCAGTACTCATGCAAACACTATACTTACTCATCATTGGTCCAATTCACTCGAGGCAAGTTATATTAGAATATCTAGACATCGTGTATAACGGTTGTGATGACAACGGAGAATAAAAACAACAGAAGAGCGTAGTTATAGAAACAGAGTTAAGTTGTAAGAGCAGAGTTAGTTGTATACAGCCCATCAATGTTGTAAAATAGTCAATAAGCGTTTTACTGAGTACCTTGCATTATCATTCCACGTCGCCTTGTAAGCAGGCATGTTCTAACTATTAACTTTTGTGTTTTGACCTTAATGGAAACAAATACTTCCAGTGATTCCGTGTCCTTTCGGTGAGCACAGGGGTGCGTCGTCAGGATTTCGAGAACACCTCCATAGGCAGACAGCTTACTGCATTACTTACTTTCATTCGTTGTAATTCACCCTCTAGTTCCGAGATTTTAATCTTAACGTCTAGTTTTCGGGTACCTCTTGGCTTATCTTTTTCGTGGACTCTACACAAGGTTTATTGGTTTAGTAACCGAGGTTACCAGCCAAATTAACTACTCTTCTCTTTTGTCTGAATATGGCAACTCTTATAACTAAATTCAAACAGAAGTACGAACGTTATGTCTAACTCCATTTGGGGGTCTGATGTCGGTGTGGCGCTTTGCCGAATTTTGCTGTTGTTACTTGCTTTAGATAGTTAACTCTTTCGGAACTTGGAACGGAGTCGTGCTCAGGGTTTACCGGGCGGTTGACCTTTCTTTCTGCCAATAGAACCTGGATTTGAACCGCCTTTTCCTTTCCATCTTTCAAGGTTTTTGTCTCTTAGTAGGAACTTCTTGTAGAACGGAACTGGCGATGTGCCGTCCGGTTTCAATAGGATTCGGAACCACTCGACTTTTGCAGGCACAC
Source organism: Aethina tumida (assembly GCF_024364675.1). Lineage (NCBI taxonomy): Eukaryota > Metazoa > Arthropoda > Insecta > Coleoptera > Nitidulidae > Aethina > Aethina tumida. The sequence continues at coordinate 27,072,448 of NC_065435.1, forward strand.
ATGCTGTTTTCCCATTTCATTATCGCTAATTCGGTTATTAAACTGTTTATAGTACGAAAACAAAAATTTAATTCAGTTGTTTCTTGAATTGGTAACCAAGGTTACCAGACAAGTAAACAAATTTTTCATTTGTCTGAATTTGGTAACTAACTAAATTCAGACAAAAAGGGACACTAAATAAAAACAAAAATATCACTACAAACACTTTTGGAAACTAAGGTGTGAGTGTGATGAGATTAAAAGTCGATGTTACAAGAACACTAAACGTTTATTATATTATTACAAAGTGTGCACTCGGCTAGAAACGTCAAAGACTAAAAACTAAGAACTAAAAACCCTGCGTAGAATGACGCTTGCGTTAGGGCATCTATACAGAGGGGTTCCAAGTATCAATGTGCAATTTCATTCCTTAACAAACTCTTTTCCGTAGTTGCCACTTAAATTTGGATAAATAACGATTGTTACCGCTGCCATTGGTAACGACAGAAAGGTCTCTTATTGTTAGCGACTTTTGTCAATTGTTCAAAGTGCAACCAGGGAATATTGTTGATAGTAACAATTTTTATTTGAGTTGTTCGTCCTTCCTCTGTCTGAATTTAGTTATAATAGATACCATAATCGAAAGAGAAGAGTTGTCAACGCTAATCCCAAATCTTTATACCAACCAGCCACCCCCACTCCTGCAAAGTCTTCGAGCTCCAAAACTCAGGAACTGGGTCACCTCCAAGGAGGTGATGTCGAAATTGTCTAACTACAATGCACCAGTTATGGTTCAGTGTTCAAATTTATGTATATGGAATTGTATTAAAGTACACTAAGAATTGGAAGAGACTTCTCATAGAGAAGAAACTTTTAAATTGGTTTGGGAGAAAACAGCGCTAATGATTAGCCGTCTCAGATCTCAGTTTCGGTTAATATTTTTTGACAGCTCATTGACAATCTTGGCAACTGATCTTTGTGTAATTTCGTTTCGTTTGGTGTCCAATAATATAATGCTCTTTGGCGAATTACTGAGAGAGGTTATTTCAATTTGCCAAAATATGCGGAAAGTGGGAAGGTCCTAATTATGTGATGTGAATTTATAAGTTTAACAGAATTGAAAAAAAGCAGCTAAAAAAGATGTTTAAGTGTTATTATTATCTTATCAAAGAAAATATATAAAATTTTGATATTTGTTAGGATTAGCAATGTCTAATTAACAATTCACACACTTTTTTCGATGCATATTCTTCAGACAACAAAAGTTTGTTTTACTTTTGATTAATAAACATATCGCCTTCATTGCTGTTGAAACCTGAATATGTACAAAATATCATTTGATTTCAAAACTGATCTTGAACAATTATTTGGTAACTTCTTACAATTTCGTCATTGAAAAGACAAAAACAACAAAAGAAATAAGTATTTACACTTCGTTAGCTGTTTGTTTCACTTTTTAGCCTTCAATGCAGACACAAATCTAATATTTTTGTTTATATTCAAAACGTAATTATAATTTTGTCCAGATTGATGTTTTCAATGAACTCAGAAGTCTTGATTTATCTAGTAATAGAGGTCCTTATGATATTCCTTCTACAGTATTGAACGAATTGTGGATTCTCAATAACAAAGCCTCTAACAATGAAATTTAATATGATTTTAAAATCTACTTTATTTCCTAACGTACGTAAAAAATCATTTGTTATACTTACCTTAAAGGATGGAGATAGTTTACTTGTTGTTTACCAAGATTGTCCAAAAAAATCATTTCCAAAATAATTATGCCATAGTTCCAAAATATTATAAATGAGAATCAACATGAATTTTGCAAATGTAAATCTTCTGCGACCAACCTTCTTATTTATAACCTCTCGATAGTTGGTGCTCTTGATAATCATTTACAGGTTGATGCTGTTTATACAGGCATTTAAAAGGCATTTCATAGAATCTGCCATGATTTATTGTTTGCTAAACTAAATGGGCTGGATTTGACAAGTAATTTTTCCACTGTAAATAATCATAACGATTGTAATGTAAAGTGATTAGTTTTTATAAAAAAATTAATCAACACCATATTCGCAAGTTATACTTTAGATAAAAGATTTTAATATAATGTGTTTGAAATTTAAAAATGAGTAATAGACTGGGCGGTAGTTTTTCTAGAAAAGTTGGTTCGGCTCAAGCTAAAATGACTTTGGGTAAATGTAAAAGAAAAGCTGGAGCATATCTTGATGCGTTTGCCCACACATTAAAGTAGCTTTTTACACAAATACTGCTGCTGCTAGGATCCCAGGTTCTGCGATGTTTTGTCGTATAAAATAACCTCTTTCCATAATCGGTATCGCGATTATAAGTACAGCAATTAAGCAGAACGAAATACTCTCACATTAGCTGTCAAAATTCCCAGAGTTGTCAAAACGTGCGGACTCCTTAGGAACTCGTTAGGAATATTTAAACAATTACAATAATGGCAACTTGATGCCATTATTGTGGAGATGTCGATTACTGTTCCTGAAAGTCACGGAAATCAAATTAGTTGCAGATCTATTGTCGACATACAAAAACTGTCTGTGATTCTGATAGATAATTAACATGTGAAAATAAATTGTTTTTGTTAACTTTGTTAACTTTATATTTCCATTAGAATAGATTGCTGCTAAGAGTTCCAACTATTATAATTTAGTTTGAATATGTGATACGGACGACGTGAGGGATGAAATTGAAAACAGGATAACTAGATGTATATACACATAAATAAAATTTTAATTAATTAGTAATTACAAAACTAAACGAACATTTGGGAGTGGGTGTTGGACTGAGTGACATTTTACGAACTTTCAAGTTTCAATAGCAACGAAGGAATTTTGTTTATCAAATAAAAGAAAATAACATTTATGTTGCTAAGATTACGATTCCTTGTGACATATGCCAGACCTTAAAATATAAACAAAACATCCAATGTCCAATTGAACCTTATTCGAAATATGTAATTTAGAAAAAAGTTGTCTTCTTTCAAGTAAATTTGATTTGTTTCTTCCATTTCTTCTTTTATTGATGATCCTTGGTCCTGGATTTGCATTTGAGGACTTTTATGACCTTACTTATTACAAGTGTAGCACCCTTACTTACTCTGTTTCTTGTGGTTGGTATTGTTGACTGAGAATACTGTTGAGTCACTTTCAGGTTGTTTAACATCTTGTGATAGTTTTGATTTCACAGAAATTGAAGTTATCTTCATGCCGGAGCTTTCAATAGCAATAATCATAGGTTGATAGGAGGACTCTGGTAGACCGGAGAGTAGCAATGTAACTAGCCATTCATCGTCAACTGCGAAACCGATGTTTCTGAGCTTGTGAGCAGTACACATAATTTTGCTCACATATTTCTCTACGTTTTGACATACAGTAAGTGAAGTATTATAGAGATCACGCAGCAGCCCATCACAGCGTGTCAACAAAGAGTCATCAAATACTTATGAAAACGTATCCCATACTTCTTTTGCAGTACTACTCTCTTGCATGTGCACGTAATTTATTTAGACAACTAGTAAATTTATTTTAGTTTTTGCCTTTGTGTCTCGTTTTGTGTCCACAATGACACATGTGGTGGGGTCTATGCAGTTCCACAACTCCTCTTGCTTTAGGTATGTTTTTAGAGCAAATCGCCACGTTACGTAATTATCTCGGCCGGTTAACTTTTCAATTAATGCCAATTGATTGTTTGCTGACAATTTAAGAACCCTTATTCCAGATGTTACGAGAAAACACTTTTCAATTGTCGTATTGACGTTTTAGGTTAACTTCATTACTTTTCTCAGTAAGTAAGCCATTCTGGGCTTCCCTGAGCTTTTCTGGCTCCATAACCTGTTAATTTTTCTTAAAAGAATTTATTATTTCAGGAGAAAAACTTATATTTAAGAATTTAGTGTTAAAATTACAACTTAACTGTCTACAGGCGCACAATTCAAATTACAATTTTAACAGTTTATGTGTAGTTTCAGTACACTCCTACAGGTCATCGCATCAGTCACAATTGGATTCCCAAGAGAAAATGAAACATTATTTGTTTTAAGTTGTGTTATAATTTTTCATTCTTTATAAAAGCCTAAGCTACATTGCGCTGTAAATTGAGAAGAATGTTTCAGGTAAACTACTTTGGGTTAACAAGACAGCATTAAATTAACTGAGGAATGCATATTATCGGAATTTGTAAGCTGGGTCATCTCCTTGATTAATATTTATATGATCCCATTTTTCGCACATTTTGGCAGACTGAAATATCCTCTTTCTGTAATTCGCCAAAGAGCATTATAGGATCGGACACCAAACAAAACAAAATTACACAAAGATCAGTTGTCAAGATTGTCAGTGAGTTGTCAAAAAATACGAGCCGAAACTGAGACTGAGACGACTAGCCATTAGTGGTACCAAATAATTCCATTCAATTAGAAACGTTAAATAATTACTTTAATAACAAGGAGTTTATTTTCTATGAGAAGGCTCTTCTAATTCTTAGGGTACTTGGTCTAAAGTATTTACTTTAATACAATTCAATACACATAAATTTCAACACTGAACCATAAATGGTGGGGTGCGTCGTAGTTACACAATTTCGACATCACCTCCTTGGGGGTGACCGAGTTCCAAGAGTTTTGGAGCTGGGAGACTTTGCAGGAGTAGGGGTGGCTAGTTGGGACAAAGATTTGGGATTAGCGTTAGGAGTAGGGGTACTATCAGAGTTTACCGATAGCATCCCTAGTTTAGACGACAAAGCTGTGTAAGCACTCTTTCACTCTCTGTATCTCACCTTCACTTAGCTTTTCTTTTTTCCGGACCCTACACATAGTTTATTGGTTTAGTAACCGAGGTTACAAGCCAAATTAACAACTCTTCTCTTTCGATTATGGTAACTTTTATAACTAAATTCAGACAGAAGAAGGACGAACAACTCAAACAAAAATTGTTACTATCAACAATATTCCCTAGTTGCTACCTTGCCCACACTTTGAATAATTGACAAAAGTCGCTAACAATAAGAGACTTTTCTGTAGTTATCAATGGCAGAGGTAACGATCGTCATTTAACCAAGTTTTGGTAGCAACTGCGGAAAAGTGTTGGTAGTGACATTTTCGTTTTTATTTAGTGACCCTATTAAAGTTGGTATTAAAAGACAAGAACAGTGAAATAAGAAAAGGAAAAGGAGGCTCAAATCCAGGTTCTATTGGCAGAAAGGAAGGCGGTACCACATCCAACGACACAGCTAATTTTTGTAAAGCCGGTTACATTAGAGTACATTAGAGTACCAATTAATTCTCTGTATCGTGTGAGGTCTTTGAATGGTTTTAAATCTCTGTTAAATTTTGAGTTGCAGTCATACAGTGTTTTAATTGGATTGCAATCCACCATTCTGAAATTCTCTAAAACATATTTTTTTTGTTTAAGTGTTACTCCTTTCTTACTTTGGTTAATTTCTATTCAAAAGAAAAACCTAGCAATCTTTGATCTTCAATTTCTCAGCTAATTCTCTTTTAATTTCATTACAAGTTAGTTTTTTGAGAGCTCTTTTGTACTCCTTAAATTTTTCAAAAACTTCTCTCTTTGACTTAAGAAAAAAACCTGGCACCACCTATTATAATCATCTATTGATGTAAGAAGATATCTTGATCCACCGCTGAATCTGACTCGCATTGGTCCGCAGATATCTGAATGAACAATATTCAGTAACTACTTACTTCTTCCTTCTCTGTCAGTAAAGGGTTTCCTTGCTTGCCTACCTCGTTGACATTGTCACACCACATGGGTATCCATCATGGTGTGTCAACAAAGAGTCATCAAATACTTATGGAAACGTATCCCATACTTCTTTTGCAAGTTGCGTTCGAACCGTCGAGCTGTGCGGACGTGTTTTTCGGTGCGCTGCTATAGTGATCGTGTCATCGTGTTTTTTTTTTTTTTTTTGGGGACAGAGAGTTGATCCGTCGGCCTCCCGCCACCACTGGCTTGTGGAGCGGGACTGCCCGAAGATATGTCAACATTTTTTTTTTTTTTTTTTTTTTTTTTTTTTTTCTGGAGACAGAGAGGGGAAAGTGTAAACCCCCCTCCGGGCACCGATCCGGAGATCATAACCAATTGGAAACCATATGTGCTAGCACATATGGGGGAAAGGGCGTGTATATACATACACGGGTGAAGTTGAACCAGAAGACGGGACTGACAAAGATGCCAGCCCCCTGTCAACTGGTTCCCGGAAGAACAAGCCCAATCTGAGGAAGGTCCTAGAACCTCCCTGGGTGGGGATTGGGCTTGCAGTTGATCCGTCGGCCTCCCGCCACCACTGGCTTGTGGAGCGGGACTGCCCGAGAGATGAATGTCAACATTTTTTTTTTTTTTTTTTTTTTTTTCTGGGGACAGAGAGGGGAAAGTGTAAACCCCCCTCCGGGCACCGATCCGGAGATCATAACCAATTGGAAACCATATGTGCTAGCACATATGGGGGAAAGGGCGTGTATATACATACACGGGTGAAGTTGAACCAGAAGACGGGACTGACAAAGATGCCAGCCCCCTGTCAACTGGTTCCCGGAAGAACAAGCCCAATCTGAGGAAGGTCCTAGAACCTCCCTGGGTGAGGATTGGGCTTGCAGTTGATCCGTCGGCCTCCCGCCACCACTGGCTTGTGGAGCGGGACTGCCCGAGAGATGAATGTCAACATTTTTTTTTTTTTTTTCTGGGGACAGAGAGGGGAAAGTGTAAACCCCCCTCCGGGCACCGATCCGGAGATCATAACCAATTGGAAACCATATGTGCTAGCACATATAGGGGAAAGGGCGTGTATATACATACACGGGTGAAGTTGAACCAGAAGACGGGACTGACAAAGATGCCAGCCCCCTGTCAACTGGTTCCCGGAAGAACAAGCCCAATCTGAGGAAGGTCCTAGAACCTCCCTGGGTGAGGATTGGGCTTGCAGTTGATCCGTCGGCCTCCCGCCACCACTGGCTTGTGGAGCGGGACTGCCCGAGAGATGAATGTCAACATTTTTTTTTTTTTTTTTTTTTTTTTTCTGGGGACAGAGAAGGGAAAGTGTAAACCCCCCTCCGGGCACCGATCCGGAGATCATAACCAATTGGAAACCATATGTGCTAGCACATATGGGGGAAAGGGCGTGTATACATACACGGGTGAAGTTGAACCAGAAGACGGGACTGACAACGATGCCAGCCCCCTGTCAACTGGTTCCCGGAAGAACAAGCCCAATCTGAGGAAGGTCCTAGAACCTCCCTGGGTAAGGATTGGGCTTGCAGTTGATCCGTCGGCCTCCCGCCACCACTGGCTTGTGGAGCGGGACTGCCCGAGAGATGAATGTCAACATTTTTTTTTTTTTTTTTTTTTTTTTTCTGGGGACAGAGAGGGGAAAGTGTAAACCCCCCTCCGGGCACCGATCCGGAGATCATAACCAATTGGAAACCATATGTGCTAGCACATATGGGGGAAAGGGCGTGTATATACATACACGGGTGAAGTTGAACCAGAAGACGGGACTGACAAAGATGCCAGCCCCCTGTCAACTGGTTCCCGGAAGAACAAGCCCAATCTGAGGAAGGTCCTAGAACCTCCCTGGGTGAGGATTGGGCTTGCAGTTGATCCGTCGGCCTCCCGCCACCACTGGCTTGTGGAGCGGGACTGCCCGAGAGATGAATGTCAACATTTTTTTTTTTTTTTTTTTGGGGGACAGAGAGGGGAAAGTGTAAACCCCCCTCCGGGCACCGATCCGGAGATCATAACCAATTGGAAACCATATGTGCTAGCACATATGGGGGAAAGGGCGTGTATATACATACACGGGTGAAGTTGAACCAGAAGACGGGACTGACAAAGATGCCAGCCCCCTGTCAACTGGTTCCCGGAAGAACAAGCCCAATCTGAGGAAGGTCCTAGAACCTCCCTGGGTGAGGATTGGGCTTGCAGTTGATCCGTCGGCCTCCCGCCACCACTGGCTTGTGGAGCGGGGCTGCCCGAGAGATGAATGTCAACATTTTTTTTTTTTTTTTTTTTTTTTTTCTGGGGACAGAGAGGGGAAAGTGTAAACCCCCCTCCGGGCACCGATCCGGAGATCATAACCAATTGGAAACCATATGTGCTAGCACATATGGGGGAAAGGGCGTGTATATACATACACGGGTGAAGTTGAACCAGAAGACGGGACTGACAAAGATGCCAGCCCCCTGTCAACTGGTTCCCGGAAGAACAAGCCCAATCTGAGGAAGGTCCTAGAACCTCCCTGGGTAAGGATTGGGCTTGCAGTTGATCCGTCGGCCTCCCGCCACCACTGGCTTGTGGAGCGGGACTGCCCGAGAGATGAATGTCAACATTTTTTTTTTTTTTTTTTTTTTTTTCTGGGGACAGAGAGGGGAAAGTGTAAACCCCCCTCCGGGCACCGATCCGGAGATCATAACCAATTGGAAACCATATGTGCTAGCACATATGGGGGAAAGGGCGTGTATATACATACACGGGTGAAGTTGAACCAGAAGACGGGACTGACAAAGATGCCAGCCCCCTGTCAACTGGTTCCCGGAAGAAGCCCAATCTGAGGAAGGTCCTAGAACCTCCCTGGGTGAGGATTGGGCTTGCAGTTGATCCGTCGGCCTCCCGCCACCACTGGCTTGTGGAGCGGGACTGCCCGAGAGATGAATGTCAACATTTTTTTTTTTTTTTTTTTCTGGGGACAGAGAGGGGAAAGTGTAAACCCCCCTCCGGGCACCGATCCGGAGATCATAACCAATTGGAAACCATATGTGCTAGCACATATGGGGGAAAGGGCGTGTATATACATACACGGGTGAAGTTGAACCAGAAGACGGGACTGACAAAGATGCCAGCCCCCTGTCAACTGGTTCCCGGAAGAACAAGCCCAATCTGAGGAAGGTCCTAGAACCTCCCTGGGTGAGGATTGGGCTTGCAGTTGATCCGTCGGCCTCCCGCCACCACTGGCTTGTGGAGCGGGACTGCCCGAGAGATGAATGTCAACATTTTTTTTTTTTTTTTTTTTGGGGGACAGAGAGGGGAAAGTGTAAACCCCCCTCCGGGCACCGATCCGGAGATCATAACCAATTGGAAACCATATGTGCTAGCACAAATGGGGGAAAGGGCGTGTATATACATACACGGGTGAAGATGAACCAGAAGACGGGACTGACAAAGATGCCAGCCCCCTGTCAACTGGTTCCCGGAAGAACAAGCCCAATCTGAGGAAGGTCCTAGAACGTCCCTGGGTGAGGATTGAGCTTGCAGTTGATCCGTCGGCCTCCCGCCACCACTGGCTTGTGGAGCGGGACTGCCCGAGAGATGAATGTCAACATTTTTTTTTTTTTTTTTCTGGGGACAGAGAGGGGAAAGTGTAAACCCCCCTCCGGGCACCGATCCGGAGATCATAACCAATTGGAAACCATATGTGCTAGCACATATGGGGGAAAGGGCGTGTATATACATACACGGGTGAAGTTGAACCAGAAGACGGGACTGACAAAGATGCCAGCCCCCTGTCAACTGGTTCCCGGAAGAACAAGCCCAATCTGAGGAAGGTCCTAGAACCTCCCTGGGTGAGGATTGGGCTTGCAGTTGATCCGTCGGCCTCCCGCCACCACTGGCTTGTGGAGCGGGACTGCCCGAGAGATGAATGTCAACATTTTTTTTTTTTTTTTTTTTTCTGAGGACAGAGAGGGGAAAGTGTAAACCCCCCTCCGGGCACCGATCCGGAGATCATAACCAATTGGAAACCATATGTGCTAGCACATATGGGGGAAAGGGCGTGTATATACATACACGGGTGAAGTTGAACCAGAAGACGGGACTGACAAAGATGCCAGCCCCCTGTCAACTGGTTCCCGGAAGAACAAGCCCAATCTGAGGAAGGTCCTAGAACCTCCCTGGGTGAGGATTGGGCTTGCAGTTGATCCGTCGGCCTCCCGCCACCACTGGCTTGTGGAGCGGGACTGCCCGAGAGATGATGTCAACATTTTTTTTTTTTTTTTTTTTTTTTCTGGGGACAGAGAGGGGAAAGTGTAAACCCCCCTCCGGGCACCGATCCGGAGATCATAACCAATTGGAAACCATATGTGCTAGCACATATGGGGGAAAGGGCGTGTATATACATACACGGGTGAAGTTGAACCAGAAGACGGGACTGACAAAGATGCCAGCCCCCTGTCAACTGGTTCCCGGAAGAACAAGCCCAATCTGAGGAAGGTCCTAGAACCTCCCTGGGTGAGGATTGGGCTTGCAGTTGATCCGTCGGCCTCCCGCCACCACTGGCTTGTGGAGCGGGACTGCCCGAGAGATGAGAATGAGGACCTGAGAGGGCAATTAAGTCTTCAGGGTCAGCGTATTGAGGCTCAAAATAGTCAGATCGAGGAGCTGAAGGTGCTGGTTAGTCAGCTTCAGGCTGCACAAAACAGGGTTTCTTCTCCCAAGAGGAAGAAGGGTCGCGTCTCGCAAGAGGCGGCTACTCAAGAAGAACTGGACTTGGGACGCTCCCGTGTGTCCAGGTCACCTGAGCCCTCTCAGGTAATATCCCCTCAGGCAGCTGAGCGTCCGGGGATGTTGTCTCAGGAGTCGGTCTCCTATGCCAAGGTGGCTGCGGCTCCTAAATTCAGTGCAAAGATCCCGCCGATTGTTGTCGAAAACCCTGACGATTGAGCGGCACTCCGTAAGGAGATCAAAGAGACAAAGACAGACATCGTCAAGGCGAAGATCCTTGGCAAGTCTGTTAAGATCTACGTGAAAGACTCCTCGGACTTTAGGAGACTGACGGCCTTCTTGGAATCGCACAATCGTGCGTATTACTCCTACCGGCTGCCCGAGGAGAAAAAAATCTATGCCGTGGTGCGAGGGCTACCCATCACGGCTGAGATTGAGGATATTCGTGATGAGCTTAGCAGCCTAGGCGTCACGGATAGCGAAGTGTCCCGCATGACCAGCTTCCGCACTAAGGAGCCCATGCCACTGTTCTTGGTGAAAACCAAGAACCAAGATGTCTTTAAGGTCACCAGGATGTTGGATCTGGTGGTTAGGGTGGAGCCCAAGAAGAAGTCTGCTATGCCGAGCCAGTGCTACCGATGCCAGCAGTTTGGCCACACCCAGCTGAGATGCACATTTCCGCAGAAATGCGTGAAGTGTGCAGGTAGTCACTCGGCCGGCGAGTGCACGTTAGCTAGCGCGGAAGGCGAGAGGAATGCCAGATGTGCTAATTGTAAGCAGGTTGGGCATCCTGCGAGCTATCGCGGGTGTCCCAATTACTCTTACAAGCGTAAGGTCCCGGTCGCGAAGTCCGGCCAGAGAGCGCCCATCAGCTCAAGGCCCACGGAGAAGGTTGCGAGCCAGTGCACAGGGCTGGTAACCACAATCGTCAGCACCATCAATCCAGAGATCCGGAAGGTGATCCTGGCGGCATTAGAAAACTATGACAAACATGTCTAGTACGACCTTAGGCAGTATAGCCGTGATATCCTGGAACGTAAACGGTTTTAAGACGAGGAGGGCGGATCTGGAGGATCTCATTTTTGAGCATTCCCCGGACGTCCTGTGTCTGCAGGAGACTAAAACCCCCTCGGGTTGCAGGTTGGCGCTCCTAGGCTACAGCGCCTATAGATTCGACCGGGACACCCGTTCGGGTGGGGTTGCTATCTTGGTCAAGCCAGGAGTTGATCACTGTTTCCTGGGGACGGATTCGGGTATCACGATGGATAACATCTCCATTGAGCTGAGCACTGCAACTGGTCCAGTTAAAATTACCTCTCTGTACAAGTCCCCCCAGCAACTGCTGGAGAGGGATGATATACAGTCACTGGTTGGATCTGATGTTCCGAAGATTGCGCTGGGAGACCTTAACTGCAAAAGCCCAGCGTGGAATAGCCGCATGGCAAATGCCAACGGCAGAAGATTGGAGGAATGGGCAGACGATTTTGGGGCAGTGGTAGTGGGCCCGTTGGAGCCTTCCTACATCCCCTATGGGAGGGGGCTGCCAGACGTCTTAGATATTGCAGTTGTAAAAAATGTCATGACTGATGTAGATCTCCGGGCGATCAATCTTGGTACGTCCGATCACAATCCAGTGGCCTTCACCCTAACAGCGGATCGTGACATGAACATGACGCTGTTCAAGAAGAGAACGGCTTGGTTGGATTACCAGGCGGCGCTGAATGCTAGTCTAAGGGCAGTGCCTCAGATCAACTCGTGTGCAGAGTTGGAGGTAGCTGAGGAAGACTTTCAGGCTAGTATCTCGTCTGCTTACGAGAGATCCACTACGGTGTCACCGAGGGCGCGTAGTAACTACTATGACGTTCCTCGTGGCATTAGAGCGCTGATCACGGAGAATAGGCGGCTCCGAAGGAGGTATACTTCAAGTCACTTGGACCGGGACAGGCTTGCCTTGAATAGGCATAGCCATCAGCTGAAAAAAGCTCTGAGGGACTTCCGGCTTGAAGTTTGGAACAGGAGATTGGAGGAGTCGTCTATACGTGATCACTCTGCATGGCGCATGCAGAAAGTGCTCAGGAGAGAGAAGATGGTAATCCCGCCTATTCATGGGGTGTTTGGTATCGTATACAGGGACGAAGATAAGGCGGAGGCGTTTGCGGAGACTCTTGTTGAGGAGTGTTCGCTGAACGTCCCGGCGGAAGTCGAGGATGAGCAACATCTTGAGGATGTGCAGGTCCTCTGCAACAGGATTGCGCTTCACTCTCCTACGTTAGGTGGCCACAAACCAGCTTCTTTAAAGGAGCTGAGGGAGATTGTGAAGCGCCTCAACAAGAAAAAGTGCCCGGGTTACGATAGCATTACCAATGTCATGATCCGCTTCCTACCGAAGAAGGCCATGTGTCACCTGCTCAAAATTGCTAACAGCATCCTGCGTTTCTGTTATTTCCCAGAAGTATGGAAACGAGCTATTGTCCTGATGATCCCTAAACCTGGGAAGAATCATACCTTCCCACAAAACTATCGGCCCATCAGTCTCCTGCCGGGGCTAGGTAAGGTTGTGGAGAGGGTGATCCTGAAAAGGCTGGCGGAGGAGTCGGAGACGCTGGAGGCCATTCCTGATCATCAATTTGGATTTAGGGCTGGCCATTCCGCTGAGCACCAAGTGCTCAGAGTGGTCAACCAGATCACTTCTGGGTTTAACAGAAAAGAGGCCACCGGCGCAGTGTTCTTGGATGTAGCCCGAGCTTTTGACAGGGTTTGGCACGATGGCTTAGTTGCCAAGATGAGCAACCTGGGGTTCTCCTGTAACCTGATGAAGCTGATCCAGAGCTTCTTGTGTGGCAGAGATGCTGTAGTTAGAGTTGGGAAAGCGTACGCTAGTGCGCGCAGAATTTCGGCAGGGGTGCCTCAGGGTGCAGTGCTCTCTCCTATGTTGTACAGCATCTTTGCGTCTGACATGCCAGCCGGCAGTCGTGTTCTGATGGCGCAATATGCTGATGATACAGCTATTGTTGCTAGCCATAGAAATACCTCCGTTATCTCCAAACGCCTGCAGGCAGCTATGGTAGATATCCAAAAATGGTGTGCCAAATGGAAAGTTAAGCTTAACCCGGGGAAGTGCCAGGCGGTTCTCTTTCAGAAGAGAAGGCTTGGCGTGCCGGACAACATAGTTGTAGATGGCAACGTGGTGGCATGGGCTAAGGACGCGAAGTACCTTGGAGTTCTCCTTGACTCGCGCCTCACCTGGCAGTTGCATACGAATCGTGCGAAGGCTATTGCGAAGAGAGCTCTGGTGAAGCTCTATCCGATGCTTTGCCGTCAAAGCAGGATGAATCCTGCTGTGAAGTTTCAAATCATCCGGGCGGTTGCCCGTAGCCAGCTTTCCTACTGTTCGTCAGGGGCTACGCGGCAAAGACGCATATCAGTAAGCTGGCCAGAGTTGAGAGCGTGTGGTTGAGGATGTCCGTGGGTGCCCCCTGGTTTGTCCGTAACAGGCAAATTTTCAGGGACATCCACTGGACGGAATTCCAAGAGTACATCAAGAAGAAGGCTTCTAAGTTCTTCACCATCGCGGCGGACCACCGCAACGCGTTAGTGAGGAAGGCGGCTTTAGGGCCGACTCCGGAGGAGCGTGTTTGGTTCGCCAGGACAGCTCACAGAATGCCCAGGGATATCTTGAACGTCATGGAGTAGCGCTTGCGGTTGGTCGGCCTGGCAGGGCAGGAGTCTGGCTTCAGTTCTGGCGGGGAGCTGCAGTGGCGGCGGTCTACAGTTGGTCTTGTGGCGGTTGTTCGGGTTTGGGCGTTGTGGCCGAAGAGCAAAAGAATTTAGGAAATTATACCCCCTCTGTAGATGGGTCGGCTGTGGTTCGGTTGGGGTACTGGAGTTTTCTTCAGTCCCTGGCGGGGCTGCGGTTGGCCACTCTGCAGAGGGCTCAAATCCCCCTCCCCTGTGTGTTTGTTGGTATGAGTGATGCTTACCCTGGATCCTGTTGTTTGGATACAGGAGTCGTGTGATGCTAGTGTACCCACGGCGGCGGTGCACGAGATGATACACGAATGTTGTGTTGTAATCTTGGTTTTAAAAAGGTTTTTACCTGTAAAACCGTATTCCTGTTTGCAGAGAGGACGTGTAGGTGGTTATAGGTTTGGTGGGTAGGCCCTTATGGCCAGCCCCACACTACTCAGCACTCGGTGCTGAGTGTGCGTAAAAGCATTCCCCCACCTTTAAAAAAAAAAAAAAAAGAAAAACTTTTTTTGCAGTACTACTCTCTTGCATGTGCACGTAATTTATTTAGTCAACTAGTAAATTTATCTTAGTTTTTGCCTTTGTGTCTCGTTTTGTGTCCACAATGACACATGTGGTGGGGTCTATGCAGTTCCACAACTCCTCTTGCTGTAGGTATGTTTTTAGAGCAAATCGCCATGTTACGTAATTATCTCGGCCGGTTAACTTTTCAATTAATGCCAATTGATTGTTTGCTGACAATTTAAGAACCCTTATTCCAGATGTTACGAGAAAACACATTTCAATTGTCGTATTGACGTTTTATGTTAACTTCATTACTTTTCTCAGTAAGTAAGCCATTCTGGGCTTCCCTGAGCTTTTCTGGCTCCATAACCTATTAAATTTTCTTAAAAGAATTTATTATTTCAGGAGAAAAACTTATATTTAAGAATTTAGTGTTAAAATTACAACTTAACTGTCTACAGACGCACAATACAAATTACAATTTTATTAGTTTATGTGTAGTTTCAGTACACTCCTACAGGTCATCGCATCAGTTACAATTGGATTCCCAAGAGGAGATGAAACATTATTTGTTTTAAGTTGTGTTATAATTTTTAATTCTTAATAATAGCGTAAGCTTCATTGCGCTGTGAATTAGATTTTTTTGAGAAGAATGCTTCAGGTAAACTACTTCGGGTTAACAAGACAGCATTAAATTAACTGAGGAATGCATATTATCGGATTTTGTAAGCTGGGTCAGCTCCTTGATTAATATTTATATGATCCCATTTTCCGCACATTTTGGCAGACTGAAATAAATTCTTTCTGTAATTCGCCATAGAGCATTATAGGATCGGACACCAAACAAAACAAAATTATGAGAAGGCTCTTCTAATTCTTAGTGTACTTGGTCTAAAATACTTTAATACAATTCAATATACAAAAATTTCAACACTGAACCATAAATGGTTCACAATTTCGACATCACCTCCTTGGGAGTGACCGAGTTCCAAGATGTCTTCTGAGTTTGGGAGCTGGGAGACTTTGCAGGAGTAGGGGTGGCTAGTTGGGATAAAAATTTGGGATTAGCGTTAGGAGTAGGGGTACTATCAGAGTTTACCGATGGTATCCCTAGTTTAGACGACAAAGCTGTGTAAGCACTCTTTCACTCTCTGTATTCTCACCTTCTAGTTCCAAAATTTTATTCCTAAGGAAATCGGGTACCTCTGGAAACGTCAGCAGACGTTTGGGTTTTATTGAGTTTTTCACTTAGCTTTTCTTTTTTCCGGACCCTACACATAGTTTAACAAATTAACAACTCTTCTCTTTCGATTATGGTAACTATTATAACTAAATTCAGACAAATGAAGGACGAACAACTCAAAAAAATAATTGTAATTTTCAACAATATTCCCTGGTTGCTACCCACACTTTGAACAATTGACATAAGTCGCTAACAATAAGAGACTTTTCTGTGGTTATCAATGGCAGAGTGTTGGTAGTGATATTTTCGTTTTTATTTAGTGACCCTATTAAAGTTCCTATTAAAAGACAAGAACCGTGAAATAAGAAAAGGAAAAGGAGGCTCAAATCCAGGTTCTATTCGTAGAAAGGTAGGCGGTACCACATCCAACGACACAGCTAATTATTGTAAAGCCCCAGTTTTGATCGGTTACATTAGAGTACATTAGAGTACCAATTAATTCTCTGTATCGTGTGGGGTCTTTGAATGGTTTTAAATCTCTGTTAAATTTTGAGTGGCAGTCATACGGTGTTTTAATTGGATTGCAATCTACCATTCTGAATTTCTCTAAGATATATTTTTTTTGTTTAAGTCTTACTACTTTCTTACTTTGGTTAATTTCTATTCTAAAGAAAAACCTAGCAATCTTTGATCTTCAATTTCTCAGCTAATTCTCTCTTAATTTCATTACCAGTTTGTTTTTCGACAGTTCTTTTGTACTCCTTAAATTTTTCAAAAGCTTCTCTCTTTGACTTATGGAAAAAAACCTGGCACCACCTATTATAATCGTCTATTAATGTAAGAAGATATCTTGATCCACCGCTGAGTCTGACTCGCATTGGTCCGCAGATATCTGAATGAACAACATTCAGTAACTGCTTACTTCTTCCTTCTCTGTCAGTAAAGGGTTTCCTTGCTTGCTCACCTCGTTGACATTGTCACACCACATGGGTAATTTATCATTATCCAATTTATTACCGTGTACCAGTCGCTTTCTGTACAAATCCTGTACGCCTTTACAATGTAGGTACTCCAGTTGTCTATGCCACAGGACCATTTTGTTTGAATTTCTATGCATTATTCATTTGCAGATATTTGAATTCCGTTGCCATAAACAAATTTCAATGTTTTCTTTATTAATTCGTTATTCATTTGTAGACATTTGAATTTCGTTGTATATAAACATATTTCAATATTTTTCATAAAATCAAGTAGACCAAAAAGTTTTCTTTATTTGTTTACCACAAAACTCTAATCACTTCAAACTTTTATTTCATAAGAAACACATCTCTCTGAAGTTGCTCCTACGCTTCAATTCAAAATTAATAGTTAAATATTCTCTCTTTATTAATGAGGTTCTTTCTCATTGAAAATGGTAATTAGAAGAAATACTTATGTACAGTAGTGCTAGAAATGAAACCGATCGTACCCAACTGTTATTTTTAGGGAATAGTTTTGGCTAAATTCATTATTTATATTTACAGGAATTCCCAACTAAACACAGAATAACGCTCCATAAAATAACACATTAATTTGTTTTCAGAATAAATTATGATTTTTTTTATTGGAGCAAAGAAGGGGAAATCTACAAGACGTAGTGCCGGACTTTACCGACTAAAAACCCCTCTCCGGGCACCGATCCGAAGATCATGGCCTAAGAGTAGTTAACCATAAAGGTTTAGGAAAATAGAAGGGAAAATTAAAGAGGTACGTAACAATCGCTACATAGTAAAGAAAAGATGTCCCAAAGAGACGCAGAAGTCTAGACAGCCAAGAGACAAGGTCTCTTGTATCTGTCGGATTCACAGGGTTGGATATCATGCAAGCATGCAATCTCCGGATTAGAGTGTTGAAAGATAGATCTCCGGAGATTGAGGGCATGCTATTTTCTCTGAGGCTATGAAATATGAAAAAATATGCAAGAAATCCGAAAAAAGTACAAGAAAAAATAACAATAACAGAGAAAACAGCATTACCAAGAAACCGTCTTCTAAAGTTCTATCAAAAAGGCTGAGGACTGGAATGCTCCCGTTGGAGTTTCACATATCTGTCTGTATATAAAGCAGTTACTTTCATTTTATGGAAAGTTTTCCACAGTATGGGCATACGTTTCAACTCATCTAACATCTGAGAATTAAGCACGTTTTTAGTAATTATAATATTAAAATTGTGCCGTAGTAGTTTTTGCTTATATTTTAATCTATAATTTATGACGGAAAATGTGTTTCCTAAATAATTATATTGTGTATATCTGTATATTTTTCCACTGAATAATTGGAGGTTGAAAAAATCGGCAATGTGTCGAAACCATTTTATAACACCAAACTAATATTAAAATATCGACATAAGTTAAACAAAGTAGTTTTATTTGTAAAGTTATGTTATATTTAAATATTTGGGAATCTCATTTATGGTCATCCACTGTAGGTTGAAATACAAGGATGAGATTGATTCGAAACAGTTCTACCATCAAAAATATTATAACAAATTGAAAAATCATCACGATATTCCTTTGCTCTGTCAATTTGCTGAGACCGTGGATTAAAACGAATTATAAGAAACGATATAACTGAATCACAATTTGGTGTTATATCAATAAAATGTAAGAATCAAATCAAATTTGCTTGAGAGAAGACAACTTTTTTCTAAATTACATACTTTTGACATATGCCATAAAGAAACGTAATTTGATATGTTATTTTATTTTTTGACAAACAATTCGTTGCTATTGATACTTAAAAGTTTGCAAAATGTCACTCAATCACACACTCACTCGTTTTATTTTGTAATTACAAATTAATTAAAATTTTATTTATGTGTATATACATCAGGCTAGTTATCTTGTTTTCAATTCTATTCCTCACCTTATAATAGTTGAAACTTTTCTTAGCAGCAATCTATTCTAATGTAAATATAAAGTTAACAAAGTTAACAAAAACAATTTCTTTTCACATATTAATTACTTGTAGAAAATAAATGTCAAAGAGGGATCTGCAACTAATTTGATTTCAGTGACTTTCAGGGCTAGTAATCTAAACCTTCAAACGGTAAGTTGCTATTTTTGTAACTGTTTAAATATTTCACCTTTTTAAAAATTTAAGAATTTTTCTCCTTCACCTTTAGTTATCACCCTCAAACAACACTAATATACCAATCTTTCCATATTTGATAATTTTATGTCGCAAATTATTTAGATTCTTCATGTCTGGATGACAAGTTCAAATAATGTTAACACAATTTATAAACCAAATCATGAAATAGTGATTCACACTATTTCACAATTTTCTGGGGAAATAAAGATTTGCAATCTTTGTTGGGTTGAAATTTATAATTAATAGATTTATCTGTTGCAGCTTTGTTAAAACTTTCATCTCTATTTTAGTGCATATATATTTTTAGTGTTTCCATATTTTCTTGGGAGTAGGCATGTTTTGACAAAACACTGACAACATCATCGAGAACTAAAGTTGTAGTATTTTCGTTCTGCTTATTCGGTTATCATATAATCGCGATACCGATCATGGAAAGAAGTTCTTATATACAATCAAACATCGCGGAGCCTTGTATCCTATTAAGCAGTATTCTTCAATTTACTTGCTTTACCTGTATGCTCCATACTAGCTTCAAAAATATGTTAAAATCGTGGTAGTAACTCTCCATATGCGTTGGGATGTAGATGGAGTTCTTAAGATACTTTATTTAAATTTGCAATCTGTAAAAAGTAATAATTTTTGAGGGTATTGCAAAAATGATCTTCAAAAATTGATTGAATAAATCATATTGTAGAAGAGAATGAAAAACACAGTGACCAAAGATTTTTTTGTAAGAAGGAAAATAACGGAGCGATTTTTAATTAGGGATGTCTCAATATGATTATACGGCGTTGTAGTGCGTTGATTCAGTCAACCAAAGGGGCGGTATATATAACACGATATTTTACACTAAAAACTCTCTGTACTCTGTAATATTGTATAACTTTGGTTAACATTTGATATATATACAAATCGGGATTCTTTTTTACAGTTTCAAAGACATTTTAGTGTTTTGTTAATATATCATATGTCCTAACTTTATTTGAGTGAACTTTAAATATGATATGATATGGTAATATTTTGATCCAGCAAAATTAAAGCCCACGGGAAATTTTCATGTGGCTTGATTTCCGAGAATTTCATAATTAATTAACACTATTTGAAATCAGAGCTCTAAAATAGATATATTTCGTTATTAATGTAATTGTTACAATATTCCGCCTTGATTAACTGCAATAAATTATGTATCTATGGGAATCCAAATTTAAAAAACAATAGAACACTTGTTGTAGCCTAGCAACTGTTATTTACAACTGTTCCCAAAACTTAATTTAAAATATTAACAATTTCAACATTCAAGAGATGCTGTGAAACTTTAGAACAGTAGGTGTCTCACCATTCAAAAAATCAACAACTACATACACGCCATTAATTTATTTCAGATGTAATTCATAAGGAATAACACATAATGTCTAAGGAAAGTCAAATTTGATGATTAACATCAGTGGATCAAATTTAAATGGAAAATGTGTGTGGTTTAAATTAATGGTTAAGACTTGAATAATACTATATGGAATAAATAATGAAATTATTTATTAACAATTTCTTAAAACGAGAGAATAAGTTTTTGAGAACTCTGGTTCTGTACGTGTGTTTTGACAACTAACTGTCAACTGATGTTGGAGTTATTTCATTTTGCTTGTTGGCCGATTTTATAAAGGCCTTACCAAGTATACAAAGTTGTTATTATAAATTGTCGAGATATTCTGAACACAGGATCCTATAATAATAATCGAGGAGCTATTTTCCTGTCACAGTTAACTGTGTAGCATTCTGCTGATATAATTTAATTTACAATGCGAAAAAATATCTTATTCTTGAAAATAAAGCTTACGCTATAACAGAGTCAAGAATTGAGACGCAATTTACTTGGAAAATCATTTATTTAGAATACCGATCAGACATGTAGTTGATGTTAAGATTCTGCATATAGCATATAGATAAACCAAGTAAATTGTGTGTCACCTCTTGAATGTTTATCTTTCTTTTCAGTTATGTTATACCTTATTGCACGGTAAAGTAGTTTTTTAGAAAAATACTACTTAAAATGATCCCAGGTTCATATAATCGCGATTATAAGATTAGCAACTAATTAGAATGAAAATACCCCAACATGCCCAAGTAGTCTAATTTGTCAGCAAGTTGTCAAAACGTGCGTAGCGGTTACGAGCTCTCAAGAAAACGTGGAGACACTTAAAATATATATGCACTAAAGTAGATGAAAATTTCATCAAAATTACAAATGAGCTATTAATTATAAATTTCAACTCAACAAAGATTGCAAATTTTTACACAGAAAATTGTGATTTGATTTTGTTTATAAATTGTGTTGTCATTATTTGAACTTGTCATCTAGACATGAGGAATCTAAATAAATTTTGACATGAAATTAGCAAAATTAGAAAGATTGGTATCTTAGTGTTGTTTGAGGGTGATAATCCAACCAAACGTGAAAGAGAGAAATTCAGTACCTAGTTGAAATTTGCCGCTCACTAATTCTTGCTTAAAGAATCAACTACGTGAATTATTTTTTGATTTAAAAAGGTGAGATATTTAAACAGTTACAATAATAGCAACCTACTGTCCGAAGGTTCCGATTACGAGTCACTGAAATCAAATCAGTTGTAGATGTCTCGACGACATTTATTTTCCATCAAAGGAATACTGTCTGTGAATCTGACAGATAATTAACATGTGAATAGAAATTGTTTTCATTAACTTTATACTTAAATGCAGAAATATATTTTGCTACTAAGAGACGTGGGGGATGAAATTGAAAACAAGTAACTTGCCTGATGTATATACACATAAATAAAATTTTAATTAATTAGTACTTACAAAATTAAACGAACATTTTGGAGTGAGTGTTGTATTGAGTGATATTTTGCAATCTTTCATGTTTCAGTAGCAACGAAGGAAGATTGTTAGTCAAATAAGAGAAAATAACATTTATGTTGCTAAGATTATGTCACCTTATGATGTATGTCAGCCTGTCCCATTATAGGCAAGAGTTATGGTTAATTCAATTAAACCTAATTCGAAATATGTGGTTTGGAAACACGTTGTCCTCTTTCAAATAAATTTGATTTGATCTTATATTGTATTAATATTACATCAAATTGTGGTTCAGTTATATTTTTTGTTATAATTCTATTTGTTTGAATCCACAGTGTCAACAAATTGACAGAGCAAAGAAATGTCGAGATGAGTTATAATAACTTTAATGGTAGAACTGTTCCGAATCAATTTCATCCTTATTTTTCAACTTACACTAAATGACTATAAATGTGGTTCCCAAATATTTAAATATAATATAACTTTCCAAATAAAACTACTTTGTTTAAGTTTTGTGGTTAATTTAATTAATTTTAACCTCCAATTAGTTAGTGGAAAGAAGTACTTAAATGATATATGCGACATAATTTTAGGAAACACATTTACTGATTACAGTACAGATTAAATTTTAAGGAAGAATAACTTCGTTACTATTCTAAAATTATAATTAGAATAAACAAGCTTAATTCTCATATGTACTATGAGTTATAACGTAGGTCCGTACTATCGAAACATGGAACTCGAGATGGCGATGTGTGGGACAAGAATTGAACTTCTATCCAAAGAAAATTTCGACACGAGGCGGATTCAGGTAGAGGCGTTACTTACCAAAATCGATACCTGGGATTTCGTTAGTGGTGAAGTATCAAAGCCAGTTACATGTCAGGGTGACACAAAAAGTGCATCAGCGCTTAAAACGTGGATGTAAATAAGATAAAAAGGTAAATGCGGACATAATCCTATACATAAGCCCATCGGACCTCAAGACTATCAAAGGATGCGAGATTCCCAAAGATTGAAATTGGAGTCAATCCATGCTTCAAATGGACCGGCACTATTGGGACAATTATTTTATATATTTTATATATAATATTTATTTAAGTATAAATAAAATTGGATAACGATAAATTATCCACGTGGTGTGACATATGTCAACGAGGTAAACAAGCAAGGATACCCTTTACTGACAGAGAAGTAAGAAGTAAGCAGTTACTGAATAATGTTCATTCAGACATCTGCGGACCAATGCGAGTCAGAACCAGTGGTGGATCAAGATATCTTCTAACATTTAGGTGTATTTTCTCATGTCAAAAGGAGAATTTCTTGAAAAATTTAAGGAGTACTAAAGAACTGTCGAAAAACAAACTGGTAATGAAATTAAGAGAAAATTAGCTGAGAAATCAAGATCAAAGAATGCTAAGTGTTTTTTGGAATAGAAATTAACCAAGGCAAGAAAGGAGTAACACTTTAACAAAAAAAATATATTTCAGAGAAATTCAGAATGATAGATTACAATCCAGTTAAAACACCCTATGACTGCCACTCAAAAGTTAACAGAGATTTAAAAATGTTTAAATCCCCACACGATACTGAGAATTAATTGGTAGTCTAATGTAGTCTAATGCAGCCGATCAAAACTGGGGCTTTACAATAATTAGCTGTGTCTTTCTGACAATCGAACCTGGATTTGAGGCGCTTTTTCAGTTTCTTATTTCACCGTTTTTGTCTCTTAATAGGAACTTATTCTGAAATGGAACTGGCGAAGTGCCGTGTGGTCCCAATAGGACTCTGAAGCACTCGAACTTCTTGCAGGCACGCTTGCTGTTTTCGCATTTCATGACCGCTAATTCAGTTATTAAATTGTTTACAGTACGAAAACCAAAACTTAATTCAGTTGTTTCTTGAATTGGTAACCAAGGTTACCAACCAAGTAAACAATTTTTTTTATTTGTCTGAATTTAGTAACTAACTAAATTCAGACAAAAGAAGGACAGATTTCAGTAGTTGCTACCCAAACTTGGATAAATGACGATCGTTACCGCTGCCATTGGTAACGACAGAAAAGTTTTTATTGTTAGCAACTTTTGTCAATTGTTCAAAGTGTGGTTAGCAACCAGGGAATATTGTTGATAGTAACAATTTTGGTGTGAGTTGTTTGTCATTCTTCTGTTTGAATTTAGTTATAATAGTTACCAAATTCGAAAGAGAAGGGTTGTTAATTTGGCTGGTAACATCGGTTACTAAATCAAAAAACTATGTGTACTGTCCGGAAAAGAGACAAGCTAAGTGAAAAACTCAATAAAACCCAAAAGTCTGCCGACGTTTCCAGAGGTACCCAATTTCCTTACTGTTCAAATTTATGTATATTGAATTGTATTAAAGCATTGCATATTCTTCAGACAACAAAAGTATGTTTTACTTTTGATTAATAAACATATCGCCTTCATTGCTGTTGGAACCTGAATATGTACAAAATGTAATTTGATTTCAAAACTGAACTTGAACAATTATTTGGTAACTTACAATTTCGTCGTTGAAAAGACGAAAACTACAAAAGAAATAAGTATTTACTCTTTACACGTGAGCTGTTTGTTTCATTTTTTAGCTTTCAATGCAAACACAAATTTAAACAATATCGTTTTGTCATGAAAATATTTTTGTTTATATTCAAAAAATAATAATAATTTTTTCCAGATTGATGTTTTTGATGAACTCAGAAGTCAGATTTATTTAGTAATAGAGGTCCTTATGATATTCCTTCTACAGTATTGAATGAATTGTGGATTATAATTAACAAAGCCTCTAACCATGAAATTTAACTTGTTTTTAAAATGTGCTTTATTTCCTAATGCACAGAAAAATTCATTTATTATACCTACCTTAAAGAATGGAGATAGTTTACTTGTAACAAATTTAGGCCTGTATGAAAAATATTTTGTATTCCATAATTGTCCAAAAAAATTCATTTCCAAAATAATTATGCCATAGTTCCAAAATATTATAAATGAGAGTCAACACGGATTTTGCAAATGTAAATCTTCTGCGACCAACCTTCTTATTTATAACAATTCGACAGTTATCATTTACAGGTTGATGTTGTTTATACAGACTTTTAAAAGGCATTTGATAGAATCTGCCATGATTTATTGTTTGCTTAACTAACTGGGCTGGAGTTGTCAAGTAAGTTTTCCACTGTAGATAATCATAACGATTGTAATATAAAGTGATTAGTTTTTTTAAAAGAAATAAATCAACACTATTTTCGAAAGTTACACTTTAGGTAAAAGGTTTTAATGTAATATGTTTGAAATTTAGAAATGTGTAATAGATTAGGCGGTAGTTTATCTAGAAAAGTTGGTTTGGCTCAAACTAAAATGAATTTGCGTAAATGTAAAAGAAAAGCTGATGAATATTCTGGTGCTGAAAGAGTTCAATCACAGAGGTTCAAGAATACAGATATTATTAAAAAGCACTGATTGCAGAACAATTTTTAAATGGGATGGACAGTAATTTAACATATAAATTCCAGCTTAAAGTATGCGTTATTGTTGAAGAAGAAATTATGAGTAGAAATATTTAATCTTTCCATTTCTCTGTTAACATCATCTATTACTGACTAGTAATTAATAAGTCAACTTAGTTGTCACGCCCTCCCAAATTCTGTCAATGTCAAAACTTTTCGGGTTATTCATCAAACTCTCTAATACCCTCAAAAATTATTTCTTTTTACAAATTGCAAATTTAAATAAAGCATCCTAAGGACTCCATTTACAATTCAACGCATATGGAGAGTTACTACCACGATTTTAACACATTTTTAAAGCAAGTATGGAACATATAAGTAAAACAAGTAATCGTGTCTCACTTCTTGAATGTCTATAATAGTGTAAGCGTTCCTTTTAATTATGTTGCCCTTGTTGCACTATAAAATAGATATTTAGAAAAATACTGGTTAATAGGATCCCAGGCTCTGCGATGCTTTGTCGTATAAAATAACCTCTTTTTATAATCGGTATCGCGATTATAAGATCAGCAATTAACCAGAACGAAAATATTCCAACATTAGTTGACTAAGTTGTCAGAGAGTTGTCAAAACGTGCGTACTCGTTAGGAACACTCAAGAAAACGTGGAGACACTAAAAATATATATGTAACAAACCAACAAAAAATGCTATTACTTATAAATTTCTACTGTAAAAAGATTGAAAATCTTTACGCAGAAAATTGTAGAATAGAAATCAATATTTCATGATTTGGTTTAAAAGTTGTGTTGACATTATTTGAACTTGTCATCCAAACATGAGGAATCTAAATAATTTTCTTCATAAAATTAGCAAATATAGAAACATTGGTATCTTAGTGTTGTGGGAGAGTGATAACCCAACCAAAAGTGAAAGAGAAAAATTGTCGCTCACTAATTCAAGCTGAAAGAATCAACCACGATAATTTACTGTTGATTTAAAAAAGTGAAATATTTAAACAATTACAATAATGGCAACTTTTTGTTTGAAGGTTTCGATTACGAGTCCTGAAAAATCACGGAAATCACGAACTTTCAAGTTTCAGTAGCAACGAAAGAATTTTGTTTATCAAATAAAAGAAAATAACATTTATGTTGCTAAGATTACGTTTCCTTGTGACATATGCCAGACGTTACAATATAAACAAAACATCCAATGTCCAATTAAACCATATTCGAAATATGTAATTTAAAAAAAGTTGCCTTCTTTCAAGTAAATTTGATTTCAGTAAGAAGAAATGCTAGTTGTGCCTATGTTGATGATGGCCTATTATTCTCAATTGATGAATCAGAACTAAATTAATTTAAAAAAAACTGAAAAACACATATTGGATTTAAAATAATGGAAACCCCAAGTAATTTTTTGGGAATGCAAATAGAAAGTTTTAGTATTTATGTGGAACAAATTTTAAACAGATTTGAAAAGACTAATGCTAGTCCTAATACTATTCCAGTCGACCCTCACATAACACAGCCTGTTCCGTCAAGTTTTACTTGGCGACCACCGCAAATAATCTGACTTAGAGACAATAAATCTGTTGCCAGTTTAGGAACACATAATACTTTTGGAAAAAGCACCTTTTTGTTTTGACCTTAATCGTCATAATGGTCCAACCTCACTTATACTGAGCATTGCACAGATTATACTTTGTTGTCTGCGACTCTGATTTTATGTATGACAGAGTCATATTTTCAAGCATGTTATTACGTCTTGTCATGTGTGACGATGCACCGGAAGCCACTTGCCATGGGTCATTTTGGCTGGATGTTGCCTCAAACACAACAGCATATGATGAACTACTTGCTTTTTGTTGAACATTCTTGGTCCTGGATTTGCATTTGAGGACTTTTATGACCTTACTTGTTACAAGTGTAGCACCTTGAATCCTTACTTGGTTGTTGGTTGTTTTCTTGATGACTGACAATACTGTTGAGTCACTTTCAGGTTGTTTAATATCTTGTGATAGTTTTGATTTCACAGAAACTGAAGTTATCTTCATGCCGGAGCTTTCAATAGCAATAATCATTGGTTGATAGGATTCTAGTAGACTGGAGAGCAGCACTGTAAATAGCCATTCATCGTCAACTTCGAAACCAATGTTTCTGAGCTTGTGAGCAGTACACATTATTATGCTCACATATTTCTCTACGTTTTAACATGCAGTAAGTGAAGTATTACAGAGGTCATGCGGCAGCCCATCACAGCGTGTCAACCAAGAGTTATCCCATACTTATTTTGCACTACTACTCTCTTGTATGTGCACGTAATTTATTAAGTCAACTAGTAAATTTTGTTAGTTTTTGCCTTTGAGTCTCGTTTTGTGTCCACAATGACACATGTGGGGGGTTTTATGCAGTCCACAACTTCTCTTACTGTAGATGTGTATTTACAGCAAATCGCTAGGTTACGTAATTATCTCGGCCGGTTAACTTTTCAATTAATGCCAATTGATTGTTTGCTGACAATTTAAGAACCCTTATTCCAGATGTTACGAGAAATCACCTTTCAAATGTCGTATTGACGTTTTAGGTTAACTTTATTACTTTTCTCAGTAAATAAGCCTTTCTGGGCTTAAAAGAATTTATTATTTCTCAAGAAAAATTTATATTTAAAAATTTAGTGTTAAAATTACAACTTAACTGTCCACAGGCGCACAATTCAAATTACAATTTTAACAGTTTATGTGTAGTTTTAGTGCACTCCTACCAGCTCATCGCATCAGTTACAATTGGCTTCCCAAGAGGAGATGAAACATTATTTGTTTTAAGTAGTGTCAAAATTTTTCATTCTTTATAATAGTGTAAGCTACATTGCGCTGTAAATTAGATTTTTTTTAGAAGAATGCTTCAAGTAAACTAATTAGGGTTAACAAGACAGCATTAAGTTAACTAAGGAAAGCATATTATTATATTTAGTTCGCTGGGTCAGCATCAGTAATATTTATACGATCCACATTCCGCACATTTTGGCAGATTGAAATAACCTCTTTCCGTAATTCGCCAAAGAGCATTATGGGATCGGATACCGAACAAAACAAAATTACACAAAGATCAGTTGTCAAGATTGTCAATGAGTTGTCAAAGAATACGAACCGTATTACATATCAGTCTTCAGAATTTTGCCAAACTAATTTAAGTGTTTCTTTTCTATGAAGCCTTTTTTCTAAATGTTAGTGTATTGATCTTTTTGCTTTAATTCAATTCAATATACATAAATTTGAACACTGAACAATTTCTAACATTATCTCAATCAACTAAATCTTATCAATATTAAAATTTGCCCTAATGTATATTATTTATTTCCTTGAAAAATATTACTTTTTACCAGTGTGCGTTTATATTCGGATTCAAACTCAGATAAATTTTTATTTATTTATAGATTTTATTATGATTAACCATGAGTGACAATAAAGTATGTATCTAAGGACATTTATATAAAATTTAAAAAACAAAAGAAAACTTACTGCATTGTCCCGGATGTGAATCGGGACGGTCTCAGTCGGGGATCGTCGTATCGGTACGGATATTCGAATCGGCACGACTTGGGCGCCGTGTCTGAAGGACAAAACTGGTGGGGTGCATCGTATATATATATATATATATATATATATATATATATATATACAGTCACTAAATCAATAAACTATGTGTAGTTTGAGGAGAAAAGACAAGCCAAGTGAAAATCTCAATGAAACCTAAAAGTCTGCCGGCGCTTCAAGAGGCCTTAAGATTAAAATATCGGAACTAGAGGGTGAACTACAACGAATGAAAGTATGTAATGCAGTAAGCTGTCTGCTAAACTGCAGACACCTTCGGTAAATCCTGGAAATACTCCTACTTCTAACACCAATCCTTTCTCCCAACTAGCCACCCCACACCTCCAAAACGCAAGTTTTCCACGAAGTGAGTCACGCCTATAAAGGTGATGTCGAAATCGTCTGATGATGACGCATCCCCGTGCTCACCGAAAGGACATGAAAGTACTGGAAATCTTTATATCCATTAAGGTCAAAAGCCAAAAGTGAATAATTGGAACAGTTTACCAGCATCTGGTTCTGATTTTTATTCCAATCATTGTGCATCAGTGGATATATTTTTAGTAACTGGAGATTGAAACCTGCCCCGAGTGAATTGGACTAATGATGAGTATAGTGTTTTCATGAGTTCTGAGGTTTACTCATTAAACTATCACTTATCATTAGTTGATTGGGATTTACTTTTTAGCAATATGGATGTTAATGATTGTGAGCACAAATCTTATGAAATTTTATAAAATATGTTCCAACTTGATCTACCTGTAAAAATATTTAAGAACTATGTTTCTTAAGTTGTTCTATAAAGGGCTTATGACATTAACAATTCGTTATTCCTTTGCAGATATTTGAATTTCGTTGTCATAAACAAATTTAAATTTTTTTCATAAAATCAAGTAGCACAAAAAGATTTCTTTATTTGGTTACCACCAAACATAATCAGTTCATATCGAAACATACCTTTCTTATACATAATTTGTTTTCAGAATAAATTCAATAAATCAAGATTGAAATCTGAAAGTACTATGTAAAAGGCAAATGGTGGAAAGATTCTAGTGGTCCAAGAATTGGATTTAATTGTACGTATAATTTTCATCTGTATTCAAGATTTTAATAATTAATGATATATTTTATGCTAAAACACACACAATTAAATTATTTAATTTAAATAGAAAACAAATAAACTATTTCGACGATTCGTTGGACATCAGGAATTAGTTACACATTGACAGACTGATTACTATCATATAAATGAAGATGAAATGAGCTATGACAAAGCCACACGATATCGGGAAATATGAAAAAAAAATCCAAGAAATCAAAAAAAGTACAAGAAAAAATCCCAATAATGAAGAAAACAGCATTACCAAAAGTTCTACCAAAAAGGCTGAGGACTGGAATGTTCCCTTTGGAGTTCCACATATCTGTCTGTGTATAAAGCAGGTACTTTCATTTTGAGAATTAAGCATGTTTATAATAATTATAATTTTATAATTGTGGCGAAGAAATTTTTCCTATTGTAATCTGTACTTTATGACGGTAAATGCGTTTCCTAAATAATTATGTTTATATCATAAATAATTATGTTGTATATAGCTGTAAATCTTTCTACTGAATAATTGGAGGTTGAAAAAATCGACAATGTGTCGAAACCATTTTATAACACCACACTAAATTGTCGACTTAAGTTAAACTAAGTAATTTTATTTGTAAAGTTAAGTTATATTTAATTAGTTGTGAATCTCATTTATAGTCTTCCAGTGTAGGTTGAAATATAAAGATGAGATTGATTCGAAACTGTTCTACCATCAACAATATTATAACAAATCGAAATATCATCACGATATTCCTTTGCTCTGTCAATTTGCTGACACTGTGGATTAAAACGAATAGAATTATAAGAAAAGATATAACTGAACTACAATTTGGTGAAATGCAATATAAGAATCAAATCAAGTTTTGCTTGGGAGAAGACAACTTTTTTTCTAAATTAAATACTTCTGACATATGTCATAAGGAAACGTAATCTTAGCAACATAAATGTTTTTTTTTGACAAACAATTGGTTGCTATTGAAATAAATGTAGACGAGAGATCTGCAACTGATTTGATTTCAGTGACTTTCAGGACACGTAATCTAAACCTTCAGACAGTAAGTTGCTATTTTTGTAACTGTTTAAATATTTCACCTTTTTAAATCAATAGTAAATTCACGTAGGTGATTCTCTCAGCTTGAATAACTGAGCGACATATTTCAACACTGAAATTTTCTTTTTCAACATTGGTTATCACCCTCAAATGATATACTAATCTTTCCATATTTGATAATTTTATATCGCAAATTATTTAGATTCCTCATGTCTGGATGACAAATTCAAATAATATCAACACAACTTATAAACCAAATCATAAAATAGTAATTTCTATTTTACAATTTTATGCGTAAATATTGATTTGCAATCTTTGTTCGGATGAAACTTATAATTAATGGCTTTATCATTTGCAGTTCTGCTAAAATTTTCATCTACTTTGGTGCATATATATTTTTGGTGTCTCCATATTTTCTTGACAGTATGCGTGTTTTGGCAACACACTGACAACATCGAGAACTAAAGATGGAGTATTTTCGTTCTGCTTATTCGCGATACTGATCATAGAATGAAGGTATTTTATACTACCAAACATCGCGGACCCTTGTATCCTATTAAGCAGTATTCTTCTAAAATATCTGTAATAATAATAATTATATCATAATTGAAAAGAAAGTTTATGCTCCTATAGACATTCAAGAAGTGAGACACAATTTACTTGCTTTACCTATATGCTCCATACTTGCTTTAAAAATATGTTATAATCGTGGTAGTAACTCTCCATATGCGTTGGGATGTAGATGGAGTTCTTAGGATGCTTTATTTAAATTTGCCATCTGTAAAAAGAAATAATTTTTGAGGGTATTGCAAAAATTATCTTCAAAAATTGATTGAATAAATCATATTGTGGAAGAGACTGAAAAACACAGTGACCAAAGGTTTTTTTGAAAGAAGGAAAATAACGGAGCGATTTTTAATTAAGGATGACTCAATTTGATTATACGGCGTTGTAGTGCATTGATTCAGTCAACCAAAGGGGCGGTATATATAACACGATATTGTACACTAAATACTCTCTGTACTATGTAATATTGTATAACTTTGATTAACCTTTGATATATATACAAATCGGAATTCTTTTTTACAGTTTCTAAGACATCTTGGTGTTTTGATAATATATCATATGCCTAACTTTACTTAAATGAATTTTAATATGATTGGTAATATTTTGATTCAGCAAAATTAAAGCCCACGGGAATTTTTCATATGACTTGATTTTCGAGAATTTCATGACTAATTAACACTATTTGAAATCAGAGCTCTAAAATAGATATATTTTGTTATTAGTGTAACTGTTCCAATATGATTGATTAACTGCAATAAATTATGTACCTAAGGGAATTCAAATTTAAAAAACAATACAACACTTATTGTAAATTAGTAACTGTTATTTACAATTGTTCCTACAACTTAATTTGAAATATTAACAATTTCAACATTCAAGAGATGCAGTGAAACTTGAGAACACTAGGTATCTCATCATTCAAAAACTGAACAACTACATACACGCCATCAATTTATTTCAGATGTAATTCATAACACATAATTTCTTAAAAGAGTCAAATTTGATGATTAACATCAATGGATTGATTTTAAATGGAAAATGTGTAGGGTTTAACATAATGGTTAAGGCTTGACTAATACCATATGGAATAAATAATGAATTTATTTACTAACAATTTCTTAAAACAGGAGAATAAGTTTTTGAGAGACTCTGAAGCCGATGTCGTTTGTCTGCAGGAGACATTCCTAAAACCGGACATGGGATTCTTTATCCCAGGATACTCTATCCTCCAGGCTGATCGTTTTTTTGGAGCAGGTGGAGGGGTTGGCATTCTGATTCGGAACTCCATCAGGCACCAGAGGATCGATACGTCCCTCTTTCTGGGCGAGTCGATTGGAGTCGAACTCGCCCTAGAAAGTGGTCCGCTTAGGATTGTCTCGGCTTATGTTCGACTGACTGAGAGAGTTTCCTGACTCAATCTCCCGTCCATCCTGCATCCCAACTGTCGTACAGTCATTGCTGGGGACTTCAACAGTAAGCACACAGCGTGGGGTTGTGTAAAATCTAACACCAACGGCGGTTTCCTGCTGCGGGCGTCACTGGACTACCGGTTCTCGGTGGAAACCACTGAGACGCCAAACCACTTCCCTGATAGTCCCTCATGCCGACCTGATATCCTTTCCATTTTCCTCTGCAAAAACATCACAGAGGTGCCGGAGGTCATTAACCACCAGGTGTCTTCGGACCACAACCCGATCTCCCTGGCACTTAACGAGAATTGTTGCCAGTGGGAGCCTCGTAAGAGGAAAACCAACTGGTTGCAATTCCGTTATTTAATGGAAACCACCGATTTGAGGTGCAGGATTTTGAACTCTGAAAGGGATATAGACGGTGAAGTGGATAGGCTGTCAAATGACATCCTGACAGCCTTAGAACGGTCGACGCATGCTTGCCGTAACATCTGCAAGCAGCATAGTCTGCCTAGCGAGGTTGTCACCCTCATCAGGAAGAAAAACCGTAGCAGGAAACTTTGGCAGCGTACTCGGGACCCCTTCATCAAGGCCCGGAGCCCGGAGCTCCTCGTTCCAGGAGTTCATAGCA
Organism: Aethina tumida; assembly: GCF_024364675.1. Lineage (NCBI taxonomy): Eukaryota > Metazoa > Arthropoda > Insecta > Coleoptera > Nitidulidae > Aethina > Aethina tumida. The sequence continues at coordinate 27,106,112 of NC_065435.1, forward strand.
GAGGCCGAACTCCATCCTCGTCGGACCTGGAAAGTCATAAGGTCTATCCGAGGGAGGCGTATGCGCTATCCGCACCTTGTTCATGATGGCATCAAAGTCGTCCTGGACAAGGATAAAGCGGAGGTGTTTGCAACTCCCTTGAGCGGCAATGCTCTCCAAACGCCAGTCTTCCTGGGTTTGTTGTAGAGCACAACTCCATCAGCCGTCAGGTGGACTCTATGACTTTCCCAAAACCTGATAGTGACATTCTTCCTACTTCTCCCAGCGAAGTCAGAGGTATCCTTAAAGCCCTCAATAACCGGAAAAGTCCCGGCCCAGACACCATCCCCAACGTGGTCCTTAAGAAGCTTGCTACCATTCAGGTGGTAATGCTTACTAACATTATAAATGCGATGCTCCGTCTCCGCTACTTCCCGTCGGCATGGAAGGTGGCGACGGTAGTGTCCATTTTAAAACCCAACAAACCTGCCCACCTTGCTAGCAGTTATCGTCCCATTAGCCTCCTTTCTTCGCTAAGCAAGGTGGCGGAGCAGGATATTCGGACTCGGCTTGAGGAATTTATGGCTGACCAGCACATCCTGCCGAACGCTCAGTTTGGATTTCGTCGAGGCCATGGTACCGGTCATCAGATTTTGCGAGTGACCGAGGACATGGCTGGAAGGCGTAACAAGGGGCAGCACGGTACCATGTTGCTCCTTGATGTCAAGCAGGCATTTGACAGGGTTTGGCACGCTGGTCTAATACACAAACTGGCTTCGTTAAATTTTCCTTCTTATCTGATCGGCACTATCCGCTCTTTCCTTTCCAACCGCTCCTTTCGTTCCAGGGTTGGAAGCGAGTTCTCTTCTACGAGAACTATTACCGCTGGTGTCCCGCAAGGCTCCAAACTATCTCCTACTCTCTTCAATCTCTATTGTAGCGACATACCATCTTGTCCTAGAGTTACTATAGCAATGTATGCCGATGACGTTGCCTTAATTAGCTCCCACAGATGTATAGTTTATGCGGAGATCCATATTAGGAACTTCCTGCCTAAACTGCTCTGTTGGTACTCTCGATGGAGATTGGAGATCAATCGTTCTAAATCCGAAGCTATCTTCTTCTCAAATCGACGAAGGTTGCCACCTAAATTCCTTATCAATGATCACCAAGTTGAGTGGAGTCCCAGCGCCAAGTACCTGGGTGTCATACTTGACAAGAAACTCAGTTTCTCTCGCCAGGTCGCTTTGGTAAAGTAGAAAGCTCTAGCAGCCTTTGTTGCTTTGAAATCTTTCTTCCTTTCTAAACGTCTTTCCTCTTTAGTTAAGCTGCGTGTTTTTAACGCGACAGTCCACTCTCTTTTCACTTATGCTTTTCCTATATGGGGCACCGCCGCCCCTTGGCTCATTAGGTCCCTGCAAGGGACCTACATGTGGCTAGTGAGGTCGGCCCTTGGTGTCCCATACTATATTCGTAACAGACAAGTCTGTTTCGAATACAACATTTCCTCTCTTTTGGAGCTGCGGCGCAAACATGCCCTCAATCTCCGGAGATCTATCTTTCAACACTCTAATCCGGAGATGGCATGCTTGCATGACATCCAACCCTGTGAATCTGACAGATGCAAGAGACCTTGTCTCTTGGCTGTCTAGACCTCTGCATCTCTTTGGGACACCTTTCCTTTAGTATGTGGCGGTTAGCTGCAAACCTCTTTAATTTTTTCCTTCTCTCTATTTTCCTAAACCTATATGGTTATACTCTTAGGCCATGATCTTCGGATCGATGCCCGGAGAGGGGTTTTTAGTCGGTTAGTCCGACACTGCCTTCGACATCCAACAGAATGCGTCTTGTATATTTTCCCCTCTTTGACCCAATAAAAAAAAGAGAACTCTGGACCTGTACGTTTGTTTTGACAACTGACTGACAACTGATATTTCAGTTATTTCATTTTGCTTGTTGGTCGATTTTATATTGGCGATACCAAATATAGAAAGATGATATTCTAAATTGTCGAGATATTCTGAACACGGGATTCTATAATAATAATGGAGGAGCTATCCTCCTGTGACAGTTAACAGAGAAACATTCTTCTGATACAATTTAATTTACAATGCGAAAAAACATCTTATAATTGAAAATAAAGCTTACGCTATAACAGAGTCAAGAATTGAGACACAATTTTCTTAGAAAAGCATTTATTTGGAATACCAATCAGACATGTGTTAGATGATGATATTCTTCCAGGTAAATAGAAAGGAAGAATGTATGAATATTGAATGTGTTTCTTTTGTTTGATAAACAAACTGCCTTCGTTGCTAACGAACCCAGATTATGTACAGAACTATTCTTTGGTAAATTTACCTTCTAAACTTGTTCATTTAGTTATTGCGAAGAGCACAAAAAACTTGAGCAACTTTTATTTATCTTCTAAAGGGTTCTTATCCCATCAAATAACATTCGCAAAGTTCAATTTATATTGTGCATCACAATCTTCAAGTTTTGATTCACCACCACGATTTGAACTTTATTTTAAAGCAAGTATGGAGCATGTAGGTAAAGTAAATTGTGTTTCACCTCTTGAATGTTAATAAAGATTTTTTAGAAAAATACTACTTAATAGGATCCCAGGTTCCTATAATCGCGATTATAAATCAGCAACTAAGGCCAAGTTGTCCAATTTGTCAGCTCTCAAGAAAACGTGGAGACACTTAAAATATATATGCACAAACGTAGATGAAAATTTCAACAAAATTACAAATGATACAGCTATTAATTATAAATTTCATCTGAACAAAGATTGCAAATCAGAAAATTGTAAAGTGGAAATCACTTTTTCATGATTTTGTAAATAAAATGTGTTGACATTATTTGAAGTTGTCATCTAGAGATGAGGAATCTAATTAAATTTTGACATAAAATTAGCAAATTTGGAAAGATTGGTATCTTAGTGTTATTTGAGGGTAATAATCCAACCAAACGTGATAGAAAAAATTCAGTACCTAGCTGAAATTTGCCGCTCACTAATTCTTGCTTAAAGAATCAACTACGTGAATTAACTTTTGATTTAAAAAGGTGAAATAATTAAACATTTACAATAATAGCAACCTACTCTCTCAAGGTTTCGATTACGAGTCACTGAAATCAAATCAGTTGCAGATCTCTCGTCGACATTTATTTTGAATCAAAGAAATACTGTCTGTGATTCTGCAGATAATTAACATGTGAATAGAAATTGCTTTTGTTAACATTGTTAACTTTATACTTAAATGCCGATATATACTTTGTTGCTAAGAGAGGTGAGGGATGTCGTCTTTCAAGTAAATTTGATTTGATCTTGCATTGTATTAATATTACATCAAGTTGTGGTTCAGTTATATTTTTTGGTATAATTCTATTCGTTTGAATCCACAGTGTCAACAAATTGACAGAGCAAAGAAATATCGAGATGAGATGAGTTATAATAAATGGTAGAACTGTTCCGAATCAAATTCATCCTTATATTTCAACCTACACTAAATGACCATAAATGTGATTCCCAAATATTTATATATAATATAACTTTCCAAATAAAACTACTTTGTGTACCTTTAAGTTATGTGATTAATTTAATATAAGTTTGGTTGTTAACAAATGGTTTCGACCCATTGTCGATTTTTTTAACCTTCAACTATTCAGTGGAGGTACTTAAAAGTTATATGCAACATATTTTTTTAGGAAACACATTTAGTGATTACAGTACAGATTAAAATTTAAGGAAAAATTACTTCGGCACTAAACTAAAATTATAATTGCTATAAACAAGCTTCATTCTCAGATGATAGATGAGTTGAAACCTAGATCCACACTGTGGAAACATTTCCATAAAATGAAAGTACTTGCTATATACAGAGATAGAAATGTGGAACTCAAACGGGAACATTCCAGTCCTCAGCCTTTTTGGTAGAACTTTTGAATACGGTTTCTTGGTAATGATGTTTTCTTCTTTATTGTGATTTTATCTTGTACTTTTTTCGGATTTCTTGGATTTTTTTTCATATTTCATAGCCTCAGAGAAAATATTTGCCGATGTCGTCAGGTTGTGTCGTGGCTCATTTCATCTTCATTTATATGATGGTAATCAGCCTTTCCATGTGAACGTAACTCCTCGTGCCCAACGAATCGTCGAAATACTTTAAAAAAGATATATAAAATTAATATTAAATATTAATTTTATTATATATACCAATTTTATTTGTTTTTCATTTAATTTAAATAATTTAATTGTGTGTTTTAACATAAAATATGTCATTAATTATAAAAATCTTGAATACAGATGAAAATTATACTTACATTTAAATCCAATTCTTGGGCCACTAGAATCTCTACACCATTTGCCTTTTGCATCGTACTTTAAGATTTCAATCTTAATTTATTCTGAAAACAAATTAATTAGGTATTAATGTGTTGTTTTAAGGAGCGTCATATACATGAAAGTACTTATTCTTTGTTTAGTTGGGAATTCCTGTAAGTAAATTAATGAATTTAGACAAAAATATTCCCTAAAAATAACAGTTTGATACGATCTGTTTCATTTCTAGCATTACTATACACAAGTATTTCTTCCGATTATCATTTCCAATGAGGCAGGGACTCATTAATAAAAGCGAGAATATTTATCTAATAATTTTGAATTGAAACGTAGGAGCAACTTCAGAGAGATGTGGTTCGTATGAAACAAAAGTTTGAACTGATTAAAGTTTGGTGGTAAACAAGTAAAGAAAACTTTTTGGTCTACCTGATTTTATGAACAAAATTGAAATTAGTTTATGACAACGAAATTCAAATGTCTACAAATGAATAACGAATAGTTAATGTTATAAGCTCTTTAGAGAACAACTTAGGAAACTTAGTTTTTAATTTTTTTACATGTAGATAAAGTAGGAACATATTGTATAGAATTTCATAAGACACAATCAACCAATGAAAATTGATAGTTTAAAGTGTAAACCTCAGTACTCATGCAAACACTATACTTACTCATCATTGGTCCAATTCACTCGAGGCAAGTTATGTTAGAATATCTAGACATCGTGTATAGCGGTTGTGATGACAACGGAGAATAAAAACAACAGAAGAGCGTAGTTATAGAAACAGAGTTAAGTTGTAAGAGCAGAGTTAGTTGTATACAGCCCACCAATGTTGTAAAATATTCAATAAGCGTTTTACTGAGTACCTTGCATTATCATTCCACGTCGCCTTGTAAGCAGGCATATTCTAACTATTAACTTTTGTATTTTGACCTTAATTGAAACAAATACTTCCAGTGCTTCCGTGTCCTTTCGGTGAGCACAGGGGTGCGTCGTCAGGATTTCGAGAACACCTCCATAGGCGTATACCACTTTGTGGAAGACTTCTGCGTGTTGGAGGTGTGGGGTGGCTGGTCGGGAGGAAGGATTGGTGTTAGGGTTAGAAGTAGGGGTACTTCCAGGATTTACCGATGGTATCTGTAGCTTAGCAGACAGCTTAATGCATTACTTACTTTCATTCGTTGTAATTCACCCTCTAGTTCCGAGATTTTAATCTTAACGTCTAGTTTTCAGGTACCTCTTGGCTTATCTTTTTCGCGGACTCTACACATGGATTATTGGTTTAGTCACCGAGGTTACCAGCCAAATTAACAACTCTTCTCTTTTGTCTGAATATGGCAACTCTTATAACTAAATTCAAACAGAAGGACGAACGTTATCTCTAACTCCATTTGGGGGTCTGATGTCGGTGTGGCGCTTTGCCGAATTTTGCTGTTGTTACTTACTTTAGATAGTTAACTCTTTCGGAACTTCGAACGGAGTCGTGCTCAAGGTTTACCGCGCGGTTGACCTTTCTTTCTGCTAATAGAACCTGGATTTGAACCGCCTTTTCCTTTTCTTCATTCACGGTTTTTGTCTCTTAGTATGAACTCGACCTTTTGCAGGCACACTTGCTGTTTTCGCATTTCATTATCGCTAATTCGGTTATTAAACTGTTTATAGTACGAAAACAAAAATTTAATTCAGTTGTTTCTTGGATTGGTAACCAAGGTTACCAGACAGGTAAACAAATTTTTTCATTTGTCTGATTTTGGTAACTAACTAAATTCAGACAAAAGATGGACACTAAATAAACACAAAAATATCACTACAAACACTTTTGAAAACTGAGGTGTGAGTGTGATGAGAATAATAGTCGATGTTACAAGAAAACTAATCGTTTATTATATTATTACAAAGTGTGCACTCGGCTAGAAACGTCAAAGACTAAAAACTAAGAACTAAAAACCCTTCGTAGCATGACGCTTGCGAGGGGTTCCAAGTATCAATGTGCAATTTCATTCCTTAACAAACACTTTTCCGTAGTTGCTACTCAAATTTGGATAAATGACGATTGTTACCGCTGCCATTGGTAACGACAGAAAGGTCTCTTATTGTTAGCGACTTTTGTCAATTGTTCAAAGTGCACCAGGAAATATTGTTGATAGTAACAATTTTTGTTTGAGTTGTTCGTCCTTCCTCTGCCTGCATTTAGTTATAATAGTTACCATAATCGAAAGAGAAAAGTTGTTAACGCTAATCCCAAATCTTTATCCCAACCAGCCACCCCCACTCCTGCAAAGTCTTCCAGCTCCAAAACGCAGGAACTCGGTCACCCCCAAGGAGGTGATGTCGAAATTGTCTAACTACGATGCACCAGTTATGGTTCAGTATTCAAATTTATGTATATTGAACTGTATTAAAGTATTTTAGACCAAGTACACTAAGAATTAGAAGAGACTTCTCATAGAGAAGAAAATTTTAAATTGGTTTGGGAAAAAACAGCGCTAATGATTAGCCGTCTCAGATCTCAGTTTCGGTTAATATTTTTTGACAGCTCATTGACAATCTTGGCAACTGATCTTTGTGTAATTTCGTTTCGTTTGGTGTCCAATAATATAATGCTCTAAAGACGAATTACTGAGAGAGGTTATTTCAATTTGTCAAAATATGCAGAAAGTAGGAAGGTCCTAATTATGTGATGTGAATTTATAAGTTTAACAAAATTGAAAAAAAGCAGCTAAAAAAGATGTTTAAGTTTTATTATTATCTTATCAAAGAAAATATATAAAATTTTGATATTTGTTAGGAATAGCAATGTCTAATTAACAATTCACACACTTTTGTCGATGCATATTCTTCAGACAACAAAAGTATGTTTTACTTTTGATTAATAAACATATCGCCTTCATTGCTGTTGAAACCTGAATATGTACAAAATATCATTTGATTTCAAAACTGATCTTGAACAATTATTTGGTAACTTCTTAAAATTTCGTCATTGAAAAGACAAAAACAACAAAAGAAATAAGTATTTACACTTCGTTAGCTGTTTGTTTCACTTTTTTGCCTTCAATGCAGACACAAATCTAATATTTTTGTTTATATTCAAAACGTAATTGTAATTTTGTCCAGATTGACGTTTTCAATGAACTCAGAAGTTTTTATTTATCTAGTAATGGAGGTCCTTATGATATTCTTTCTACAGCATTGAATGAATTGTGGATTTTCATTAACAAAGCCTCTAACAATGAAACTTAATATGTTTTTAAAATCTACTTTATTTCCTAACGTACGTAAAAAATCATTTGTTATACCTATCTTAAAGGATGGAGATAGTTTACTTGTTGTTTTCCAAGATTGTCCAAAAAAATCATTTCCAAAATAATTATGCCATAGTTCCAAAATATTATAAATGAGAGTTTACATGAATTTTGCAAATATAAATCTTCTGCGACCAACCTTCTTATTTATAAACTCTCGACAGTTGGTGCTCTTGAAAATCATTTACAGGTTGATGCTGTTTATACAGACATTTAAAAGGCATTTGATAGAATCTGCCATGATTTATTGTTTGCTAAACTAAATGGGCTGGATTTGACAAGTAATTTTTCCTCTGTAAATAATCATAACGATTGTAATGTAAAGTGATTAGATTTTATAAAAAAATTAATCAACACCATATTCTCAAGTTATACTTTAGATAAAAGATATTAATGTAATGTGTTTGAAATTTAAAAATGAGTAATAGATTGGGCGGTAGTTTTTCTAGAAAAGTTGGTTCGGCTCAAGGAAACTGAATTTGGGTAAATGTAAAAGAAAAGCTGGAGAATATCTTGATGCGTTTGTCCACACATTAAAGTAGCTTTTTACACAAATACTGCTGTAGGATCCCAGGTTTTGCGATGTTTTGTCGTATAAAATAACCTCTTTCCATAATCGGTATCGCGATTATAAGTACAGCAATTAAGCAGAACGAAATACTCTCACATTAGCTGTCAAATTTGCCAGAGTTGTCAAAACGTGCGGACTCCTTAGGAACTCGTTAGGAATATTTAAACAATTACAATAATGGCAACTTGATGCCATTATTGTGGAGATGTCGATTACTAGTCCTGAAAGTCACGGAAATCAAATTAGTTGCAGATCTATCGTCGACATACAAAAACTGTCTGTGACACTGATAGATAATTAACATGTGACAAGAAATTGTTTTTGTTAACTTTGTTAACTTTATATTTCCATTAGAATAGATTGCTGCTAAGAGAAGTTCCAACTATTATAATTTAGTTTGAATATGTGATACGGACGACGTGAGGGATGAAATTGAAAACAGGATAACTAGATGTATATACACATAAATAAAATTTTAATTAATTAGTAATTACAAAACTAAACGAACATTTGGGAGTGGGTGTTGGACTGAGTGACATTTTACGAACTTCCAAGTTTCAATAGCAACGAAGGAATTTTGTGTATCAAATAAAAGAAAATAATATTTATGTTGCTAAGATTACGATTCCTTGTGACATATGCCAGACGTTAAAATATAAACAAAACATCCAATGTCCAATTGAACCTTATTCGAAATATGTAATTTAGAAAAAAGTTGTCTTCTTTCAAGTAAATTTGATTTGTTTCTTCCATTTCTTCTTTTATTGATGATCCTTGGTCCTGGATTTGCATTTGAGGACTTTTATGACCTTACTTATTACAAGTGTATCACCCTTACTTACTTTGTTTCTTTTGGTTGGTATTGTTGACTGAGAATACTGTTGAGTCACTTTCAGGTTGTTTAACATCTTGTGATAGTTTTGATTTCACAGAAACTGAAGTTATCTTCATGCCGGAGGATCTAATTCATGAAGATAACTTCAATTTTTGTGTGTGTTGTTCGGTTTCCCAGTCAACAAGAACAACCACAAGAAGCAAAGTAAGTAAGGGTGCTACACTTGTAATAAGTAAGGTCATAAAAGTCCTCAAATGCAAATCCAGGACCAAGAATGTTCAACAAAAAGCAAGTAGTTCATCATATGCTGTTGTGTTTGAGGCAACATCCAGCCAAAATGACCCATGGCAAGTGGCTTCTGGTGCATCGTCACACATGACAAGACGTAAGAACATGCAATGCTCAGTACAAGTGAGGTTAGACCATGACGATGAAGGTCAAAACAAAAAGGTGCTTTTTACGAAAGTATTATATGTTCCTAAACTGGCAACAGATTTATTGTCTCTAAGGCAGATTATATGCGGTGGTAGCCAAGTAAAATTTGACGGAACAGGCTGTGTTATGTGAGGGTCGACTGGAATAGTGTTAGGATTAGCATTAGTCTTTTCAAATCTGTTTAAAATTTGTTCCACATAAATACTAAAACTTTCTATTTGCATTCCCAAGTAATTACTTGGGGTTTCCATTATTTTAATTTCAAATGTGTTTTTCAGTTCTCTTTTAAATTAATTTAGTTCTGATTCATCAGTTGAGAATAACAGGCTATCATCAACATAGACACAACTAGCATTTCTTCTTACTGAAATCAAATTTACTTGAAAGAAGACAACTTTTTTCTAAATTACATATTTCGAATATGGTTTATTTGGACATTGGACGTTTTGTTTATATTGTAACGTCTGGCACATGTCACAAGGAAACGTAATCTTAGCAACATAAATGTTATTTTCTTTTATTTGTTAAGCAAATTTCTTTCGTTGCTACTGAAACTTGAAAGTTCGTGATTTCCGTGATTTTTCAGGACTCGTAATCGAAATTTTCAGACAAAAACTTGCCATTGACGTGGTTGATTCTTTAATTAGTGAGCGATAATTTTCAACGGTGCACTGAATTTTTCTCTTTCACTTTTGGTTGGGTTATCACTCTCCCACAACACTGAGATACCAATGTTTCCATATTTGCTAATTTTATGACGAAATTTATTTAGATTCCTCATGTTTGGATGACAAGTTCAAATAATGTCAACACAACTTTTAAACCAAATCATGAAATATTGGTTTCTATTCTACAATTTTCTGCGTAAAGATTTGCAATCTTTTTACAGTAGAAATTTATAAGTAATAGCATTTTTTGTTGGTTTGTTACATATATATTTTTAGTGTCTCCACGTTTTCTTGAGTGTTCCTAACGAGTACGCACGTTTTGACAACTCTCTGACAACTTAGTCAACTAATGTTGGAATATTTTCGTTCTGGTTATTTTATACGACAAAGCATCGCAGAGCCTGGGATCCTATTAACCAGTATTTTTCTAAATATCTACTTTATAGTGCAACAAGGGCAACATAATTAAAAGGAACGCTTACACTATTATAGACATTCAAGAAGTGAGACACGATTACTTGTTTTACTTATATGTTCCATACTTGCTTTAAAAATGTGTTAAAATCGTGGTAGTAACTCCCATATGCGTTGAATTGTAAATGGAGTTCTTAGGATGCTTTATTTAAATTTGCAATTTGTAAAAAGAAATAATTTTTGAGGGTATTAGAGAGTTTGATGAATAACCCGAAAAGTTTTGACATTGACAGAATTTGGAAGGGCGTGACAACTAAGTTGACTTATTAATTACTAGTCAGTAATAGATGATGTTAACAGAGAAATGGAAAGATTAAATATTTCTACTCATAATTTCTTCTTCAACAATAACGCATACTTTAAGCTGGAATTTATATGCTAAATTACTGTCCATCCCATTTAAAAATTGTTCTGCAATCAGTGCTTTTTAATAATATCTGTATTCTTGAACCTCTGTGTTTGAACTCTTTCAGCACCAGAATATTCACCAGCTTTTCTTTTACATTTACGCAAATTCATTTTAGTTTGAGCCAAACCAACTTTTCTAGATAAACTACCGCCTAATCTATTACACATTTTTAAATTTCAAACATATTACATTAAAATCTTTTATGTAAAGTGTAACTTTCGAAAATAATGTTGATTTATTTTTTTTAAAAAACTAATCACTTTACATTACAATCGTTATGATTATCTACAGTGGAAAACTTACTTGACAACTCCAGCCCAGTTAGTTAAGCAAACAATAAATCATGGCAGATTCTATCAAATGCCTTTTAAAAGTCTGTATAAACAACATCAACCTGTAAATAATAACTGTCGAATTGTTATAAATAAGATGGTTGGTCGCAGAAGATTTACATTTGCAAAATCCGTGTTGACTCTCATTTATAATATTTTGGAACTGTGGCATAATAATTTTGGAAATGAATTTTTTTGGACAATTATGGAATACAAAACATTTTTCATACAGGCCTAAATTTGTTACAAGTAAACTATCTCCATTCTTTAAGGTACGTATAATAAATGAATTTTTCTGTGCATTAGGAAATAAAGCACATTTTAAAAACAAGTTAAATTTCATGGTTAGAGGCTTTGTTAATGATAATCCACAATTCATTCAATACTGTAGAAGGAATATCATAAGGACCTCTATTACTAGATAAATCTGACTTCTGAGTTCATTAAAAACATCAATCTGGAAAAAATTATTATTATTTTTTGAATATAAACAAAAATATTTTCATGACAAAACGATATTGCTTAAATTTGTGTTTGCATTGAAAGCTAAAAAATGAAACAAACGGCTCACGTGTAAAAAGTAAATACTTATTTCTTTTGTAGTTTTCGTCTTTTCAACGACGAAATTGTAAGTTACCAAATAATTGTTCAAGTTCAGTTTTGAAATCAAATTACATTTTGTACATATTCAGGTTCCAACAGCAATGAAGGAGATATGTTTATTAATCAAAGGTAAAACATACTTTTGTTGTCTGAAGAATATGCAATGCTTTAATACAATTCAATATACATAAATTTGAACACTAAGAAAATCGGGTACCTCTGGAAAGGTCGGCAGACTTTTGGGTTTTATTGAGTTTTTCACTTAGCTTGTCTCTTTTCCGGACACTACACATAGTTTATTGATTTAGTAACCGATGTTACAAGCCAAATTAACAACTCTTCTCTTTCGAATATGGTAACTATTATAACTAAATTCAAACAGAAGAATGACAATCAACTCACACCAAAATTGTTACTATCAACAATATTCCCTGGTTGCTAACCACACTTTGAACAATTGACAAAAGTTGCTAACAATAAAAGACTTTTCTGTCGTTACCAATGGCAGCGGTAACAATCGTCATTTATCCAAGTTTGAGTAGCAACTACTGAAATCTGTCCATCTTTTGTCTGAATTTAGTTAGTTACTAAATTCAGACAAATAAAAAAAAATGTTTACTTGGTTGGTAACCTTGGTTTCCAATTCAAGAAACAACCGAATTAAGTTTTGGTTTCCGTACTATAAACAATTTAATAACTGAATTAGCGGTCATGAAATGCGAAAACAGCAAGCGTGCCTGCAAGAAGTTCGAGTGCTTCAGAGTCCTATTGGGACCACACGGCACATCGCCAGTTCCATTTCAGAAGAAGTTCCTATTAAGAGACAAAAACCGTGAAATAAGAAACTGAAAAAGCGGCTCAAATCCAGGTTCGATTGTCCTAAAGACACAGCTAATTATTGTAAAGCCACAGTTTTGATCGGCTGCATTAGAGTACCAATTAATTCTCTGTATCATGTGGAGACTTTGAACATTTTTAAATCTCTGTTAACTTTTGTGTGGTAGTCATACGGTGTTTTAACTGGATTGCAATCTACCATTCTGAATTTCTCTAATATATATATATATATATATATATATATATATATATATATATATATATATATATATATATATATATATAAGTGTTACTCCTTTCTTGCTTTGGTTAATTTCTATTCCAAAAAAAAACTTAGCATTCTCTGATCTCCAATTTCTCAGCTAATTCTCTCTTAATTTCATTACCAGTTTGATTTTCGACAGTTCGTTTGTATTCCTTAAATATTTCAAGAAATTCTCCTTTTGACATGAGAAAATACACCTAAATGTTAGAAGATATCTTGATCCACCATTGGTTCTAACTCGCATTGGTCCGCAGATGTCTGAATGAACAATATTCAGTAACTGCTTAATTCTTAATTCTCTGGCAGTAAAGTTTGTCCTTGCTTGTTTACCTCGTTGATATATGTCACACCACGTGGGTAATTTATCGTTATCCAATTTTATTTATACTTAAATAAATAATATATATAAAATATATAAAATAATTGTTTCAATAGTGCCGGTCCATTTGAAGCATGTATTTAGTCCAATTTAAGCCATACATCTTTGGAAATCTCGCATCCTTTGATACTCTTGAGGTCCGATGGGCTTATGCATAGGATCATGTCCGCATTTACCTTTTTATCTTATTTACATCCACGTTTTAAGCGCTGATTCACTTTTTGTGTCACCCTGACATATAACTGGCTTTGATACTTCACCATTAACGAAATCCCAGGTATCGATTTTGGTAAGTAACGCCTCTACCTGAATCCGCCTCGTGTCGAAATTTTCTTTGGACAGAAGTTCAATTCTTGTCCCACATATCGCCATCTCGAGTCCCATGTTTCGATAGTATGGACCTACGTTATAACTCATCCTACATCTGAGAATTAAGCTTGTTTATTCTAATTATAATTTTAGAATAGTGCCGAAGTAATTCTTCCTTAAAATTTAATCTGTACTGTAATCAGTAAATGTGTTTTCTAAAAAATTATGTCGTATATATCTTTTAAGTACTTCTTTCCACTAACTAATTGGAGTTTAAAATTAATTAAATTAACCACAAAACTTAAACAAAGTAGTTTTATTTGGAAAGTTATATTATATTTAAATATTTGGGAACCACATTTATAGTCATTTTGTGTAAGTAGAAATATAAGGATGAAATTAATTTGGAACAGTTCTATCATTAAAGTTATTATAACTCATCTCGACATTTCTTTGCTCTGTCAGTTTGTTGACACTGTGGATTCAAACAAATAGAATTATAACAAAAAATATAACTGAACCACAATTTGATGTAATATTAATACAATATAAGATCAAATCAAATTTACTTGAAAGAAGACAACGTGTTTCCAAACCACATATTTTGAATTAGGTTTAATTGAATTAACCATAACTCTTGCCTATAATTGGACAGGCTGACATACATCATAAGGTGACGTAATCTTAGCACAGTAGTAGTTGTCTTTTTTGTTGATTCATCCTTTGTATTTCAATTAATTGATTGAATAAATTACTGCAATTTCTTGCATATTCTCTGAGGTTATGGGCCCAGTGCGTGCAGGATAAAGTTATACAATTGAGGTTGAAAGTCAATTGTGGTGAAGGCAACAGACAAAGATGGCGAACGTTACTGTAAATAACATTCTAAAAATTCAACAATTCGATGGCACGAATTTTAGCAATTGGAAATATCGTGTGGGAATTTTTCTTGATGAAATGGAGTTGAGAAGATTCATCGAGGAATCGTTGGAGGTCATTCTTACAGCGGAAAAAGATGTGACAAAACATCTTACGATTAAGTTGAATGAAAGGAAATGTGTTTCGATATTAGGACAGTCAGTTCATGATAGCCAACTTGAGTATGTTCGCGAAAAAGCTTGGGCAAAGGACATGTTCGACACATTATGCACGATTTTCGAAAGGAAAAGTGTGGCGTCGCAAGTTTTATTACGAAAACAATTGCTGACAATGAAATACAATGAATCGGATGATATGATAAGGTACCTTTTGCAATTTGGAAAGAGAATTCGAGAGTTAAATTCAACGGGAGCTAAAATGGAAGAGCTTGATGTGGTTGTACATTTGTTGATTACTATGCCAAGAGGTTATGATAACCTAGTGACACCATCGGAAACGATGGATCAATCAAAGTTAACTGTAGAATTTGTTTAAACTCGGTTAATGGATGAGTACAATAAGCGGACTGGTGGAAATGGTTCAAGTAAATCAATTGAGCCTGGAGCAATGTTTGCTGGGAATAAGACAATTATATGTCATTTGTGTAAAAAACCTGGACACAAATAGGCTCAATGTTTTCGCAATAAAAACAAAAAAGAGAGGTCAAATAGAGAAAGCGCAAACAGAGCAAGCGGTTCATCGATGTATGCAATTGCTGAAGATGGTACCAAAGAGAATTTGGCAGAATCGAAGGCATTTAACGCTCAATTGCAGCAGAATAGCGGTAATTACGCGGAAATAAAATTTGTTTTAGATTCTGGAGCGACTCAGCACATGGTGAATCAGAAGATGTTCTTCGATAAATTTGGAACCAATTGACGAAATAAGCATTTCGGTTGCCAAGAAAAATCAAAGCATTGTTGCAAAGCAACGTGGTGACATTCTCGTTAAAAAATTTCACCATAGTGACACATCGGTAAAAACAATGGAGGACGTTCTATTCGTAAATGATTTCAAATACAACTTGATGTCAATTCGAAGACTAACACAAAAGGGATATCGAATTGTGTTTGAGGGTGATTATGCCTATGTATCGCTGAATGGTATCGAAAAGTTTGTCGGACGCGTAAATGGAAGAATGTATGAAGTGACTTTGTACGTTGACAACAATGTGTGCGGGATTTACAGGAAAATACAATATCACAGAATTTATGGCATTTTAGACTTGGTCATCTCAATCGAAATGACATGAAAAAGTTAGTCAATTGTATGGCTATTGGTATGAGTAACGTAAAAGAAAAGGATACACAGTTGTGCGAATCGTGCGTACTTGGAAAACATGTTCGTTCACCGTTTCCAAGAAATTCAAATACACGTTCATTGCGAGTTTTGGAATTGATTCACAGTGATGTTTGTGGACCGTATCCAACGAATGCATACGATGGGTCACGTTATTTTGTGACATTCATGGATGATTATTCGAGAGCATCCATGGTCTATTGCATCAAGAGAAAAAGAAAGAAAAGTGAAACGTTTGGTAAATTCAAGGAATTTGTTGCAATGGCTGAGGCACTTCATGGCTCAAAGGTGTCAAAATTGAGACATGATGGCGGTGGTGAATATACGTCAAACGAATTTAAACAATACTGCAAACAAAAGGGTATTCAGATGTTAGTCACCGTTGGTTCAGTATCTGAACGTTTAAATGAAACGCTGCAAAACAAGGCTACGACAATGCTTTTGGCCAGTGGGATGGAAAATAAGTTTTGGAATGAAGCAATTATGTCGGCAAATTATATCAAAAATCGATCGCCAACGAACGCGGTTGGAAAGCAGTTTAAAGACAAGACACCAGCAGAAATTTGGTTTGGAAAGAAACCGGAGCTGTCAAACCTTCGAATATTTGGTTCTGAATGTTACAATCATATTCCACATGAAAAGCGGTTGAAATTACAAGCAAAAGCAACAAAATGTATTATGCTTGGTTATGGTGCGGCGTTTGGTACGTATCAACTTTGGGATATTGAACAACAGAGCTGATTTTTAGTCGAAATGTAACATTCAATGAATCATCGGTATTAAATCGATCAAAGTTAGTAGAGATAATCGGTTCAGAGGCGGTTACAGATAGTGGGAGTACGTGTGACGGTAAAGCAGTTCAACCAAATGATGATGAACAGTCGCGTACTGATAAAACTGGAGAAATCCACAGTACTAATTTGGCTTGTGTTGGTAACGGCGTTTATTTGGATAAGAGCGGGAGAGTAGGAAAGGCACCGCAACGTTACGGTAATTATGCACCTGAATGTGATGCGCATATGGCAATATCATCTATCGAAGGTGAATCACTAGTGTTATCAGCAGAACGATTTGTTGGTGACGATCCGTCCACAATATCGGAAGCAAAACGGCGTAGTGCCAAGAGGTACCCGAAAACTAGACGTTAAGATTAAAATCTCGGAACTAGAGGGTGAATTACAACGAATGAAAGTAAGTAATGCAGTAAGCTGTCTGCTAAACTACAGATACCATCGGTAAATCCTGGAAGTACTCCTACTTCTAACCCTAACACCAATCCTTCCTCCCGACCAGCCACCCCACACCTCCAAAGCGCAGAAGTCTTCCACAAAGTGGGATACTCCTATGGAGGTGGTCTCGAAATCCTGACAACGCACCCCTGTGCTCTCCGAAAGGACACGGAAGCACTGGAAGTATTTGTTTCCATTAAGGTCAAAATACAAAAGTTAATAGTTAGAACATGCCTGCTTACAAGGCGACGTGGAATGATAATGCAAGGTACTCAGTAAAACGCTTATTGACTATCTTACAACATTGGTGGGCTGTATACAACTAACTCTGCTTTTACAACTTAACTCTGTTTCTGTAACTACGCTCTTCTGTTGTTTTTATTCTCCGTTGTCATCACAACCGTTATACACGATGTCTAGATATTCTAACATAACCTGCCTCGAGTGAATTGGACCAATGATGAGTAAGTATAGTGTTTGCATGAGTACTGAGGTTTACACTTTAAACTATCAATTATCATTGGTTGATTGTGTCTTATGAAATTTTATACAATATGTTCCTACTTTATCTACATGTAAAAAAATTAAAAACTAAGTTTCCTAAGTTGTTCTCTAAAGAGCTTATAACATTAACTATTCGTTATTCATTTGTAGACATTTGAATTCCGTTCCCATAAACAAATTTCAATATTTTATTTATTAATTCGTTATTCATTTGTAGACATTTGAATTTCGTTGTCATAAACTAATTTCAATTTTGTTCATAAAATCAGGTAGACCAAAAAGTTTTCTTTACTTGTTCACCACCAAATTTTAATCATTTCAAACTTTTATTTCATACGAACCACATCTCTCTGAAGTTGCTCCTACGCTTCAATTCAAAATTATTAGTTAAAAATTCTCGCTTTTATTAATGAGTCTCTGCCTCATTGGAAATGATAATCAGAAGAAATACTTGTTTATAGTAATGCTAGAAATGAAACAGATCGTATCAAACTGTTATTTTTTGTGAATATTTTTGTCTAAATTCATTAATTTACTTACAGGAATTCCCAACTAAACAAAGAATAAGTACTTTCATGTATATGACGCTCCTTAAAACAACACATTAATACCTAATTAATTTGTTTTCAGAATAAATTAAGATTGAAATCTTAAAGTACGATGCAAAAGGCAAATGGTGTAAAGATTCTAGTGGCCCAAGAATTGGATTAAATGTAAGTATAATTTTCATCTGTATTCAAGATTTTTATAATTAATGACATATTTTATGTTAAAACACACACAATTAAATTATTTAATTTAAACGAAAAACAAATAAAATTGGTATATGTAATAAAATTAATCTTTAATATTAATTTTATATATCTTTTTTAAAGTATTTCGACGATTCGTTGGGCACGAGGAGTTACATTCACATGGAAAGGCTGATTACAGTCATATAAATGAAGATGAAATGAGTCACGACAAAACCTGACGACATCGGGAAATATTTTCTCTGAGGCTATGAAATATGAATAGAAATCCAAGAAATCCGAAAAAAGTACAAGAAAAAATCACAATAAAGAAGAAAACAGCATTACCAAGAAACCGTTTTCAAAAGTTCTACCAAAAAGGCTGAGGACTGGAATGTTCCCGTTGAAGTTTCACATATCTATCTCTGTATATAGCAGGTACTTTCATTTTATGGAAATGTTTCCATAGTGTGGATCTAGGTTTCAACTCATCTATCATCTGAGAATGAAGCTTGTTTATAGCAATTATAATTTTAGATTAGTGCCGAAGTAATTCTTCCTTAAATTTTAATCTGTACTGTAATCACTAAATGTGTTTCCTAAAAAAATATGTTGCATATAACTTTTAAGTTCCTCCACTGAATAGTTGAAGGTTAAAAAAATCGACAATGGGTCGAAACCATTTATTAACAACCAAACTTATATTAAATTAACCACATAACTTAAAGGTCAACAAAGTAGTTGTTTTGTATGTGCTGGACTAATAAAACTGCCAAGTTTGTGATTTTTCTGTTTATTTTGCTCGGAGCATCTGAACGTTGTGTGTTGCTCTCGAGCTAACTTAAAAGTAAGTAAAAAGGAGGGGGTTGCGCATTAGACGTTGCCAATGTTGACAAATGCTCTAACATGCCGCCCGCCTTGAAAATACAATTTTCAATAGACAAATAATATAATTAATACATTGGAGATCAGAATAGGAGTCATAATAGAAAAGTCAATCACAAGGTAGCGCACACACTTTCGAAATTGCTCGTTCTAGCACACCGGTTCTGCTTTTTACACTCACTACACGCACTTCTCCATCTTCACCAGGATGTAACACAAGAATGCGTCCCATACGCCACTGTAGAGGGGGCAGTTGATCGTCCTTAATGATGACTAGATGTCATGGTTTGAGGATGTGTTGACCCGCTTGTTTCCGTTTCAACCTGGCTTGGAGTTCGGACACGTACTCTTTTTGCCAACGTTGCCAAAAGTGGTGTTTCAGTTGATCCAGTCGCTGGTAATTATTGAGTCGGTTGACAGGAATGTGGGAAAGGACAGGTTCGGGAATTGAAGTTAAACATTTGCCAATTAGAAAATGACCCGGCGTTAGCGGAGATAAATCATCTGGATTTGTTGATAATGGACTTATTGGACGCGAGTTTAAAACTGCTTCAATCTGTGACATTACCGTATAAAACTCTTCAAACATAAACTTATCATTGCCTAATATTCGCCTCAAGTGATGTTTAAAGCTTTTAACACCAGCTTCCCATATACCTCCAAATTTAGGCGATCGCGCAGATTGGTTGATTGATTTTCGCAGAACTGTTTGATACGAATCTCCTACTTCATCTATTTCCCCGAAACGCTTCACGATTTCATCAGTTTTGTTTACGACTAAACAATTAACTGAATGCCTTTGGTTTTCATTACTATAACCTCCTATAACGATCCACCCAAAGGACGTGTTTTGCAGCATAGGATTATGTTTTCCCAGTGAAATATGCTCAGGCCGTAGAACTTTCCAAAATATGTCGGCACCCAATAGGATGTCGATATCATTGCATATATTGAATGTAGGATCTGCCAACGTAATATGATTTGGAATTGTGAAGTTATACCTTTCCATTGTAGTAGAAGGTATGGGTTCTGTGATTTGATTCATAATGAAACATGAAACGCGTTTTTTGTATGAACCGTGAGTAGAAGAAATGTTGACTATCGTTTGATATTGAATCTCCGGTACAGTTTGACCAATACCAGAAATTTTAATATTGGTTTTATGTTTATCTAAGTCTAACATTTTAACAGCCCATTCAGTCACAAATGAACTTTGGGACCCGTTGTCAAGTAGTGCACGTAGAACTTGGTTGTTGCCTTGTGCATCAGTTACATGAATTAAAACCGTGGATAAGTAGACTTGTTTGTGTTCATTTGCCACCGAATGATTAGAAATGGTAACTGGCACTTCAGTATTAGTGACAGTTTCACTGGTAACATGTGTCTCAATATGTAACAAGGTATTGTGCCTTTTGCCACATTTTCGACAACTACGTGAATGGCATGTTTTTGTGTTGTGTCCCTGTCTTAAGCAGTTTAGACACAGCTTGAGCCTTTTAGTTTCTGCAATACGGTCATTTATTGAAAGCCCCTTAAAATTGGTACAATTGTAAATTGCATGATCCTTTTTACAATAATAACAACTGACCTTGGCAGACACAGTGGTTATATAAGCGTGTGATTTGAATGGTTTGTTCTTTGGCTTTGTAGATCTTTCGTGATCAAGTTTTTCTAAAAGCTCACAATGCCCTTTTAGAAATTTATACATATCCGCCATGTTTGGAACTTGTGCCTTGTTAACGATCTCCCATTCGCGTCGGGTAATATCGTCCATTTTGGTTGCGATTATATAGATTATAAGCGTATCCCACGTATCTGTAGATTCGCCCAAAGAATTTAAAGCACTCAAGTTTTTTGTCACAGAATCGTAAAGATCTCGCAATTGAATATGAGATTCTTTTGTAACATTTGGAT
This sequence comes from Aethina tumida, assembly GCF_024364675.1. Lineage (NCBI taxonomy): Eukaryota > Metazoa > Arthropoda > Insecta > Coleoptera > Nitidulidae > Aethina > Aethina tumida. The sequence goes on from NC_065435.1 coordinate 27,127,336, forward strand.
GACCGAAAATGGCTTTAATATGATTGTGAATTATTAGGGATTTGTTTTCAAACCTATCTTCCAACAATTGCCAAGTAATATCATAATTATTTGCGGTAATCTCAATAGAGTCGATTATACGAGCAGCATCCCCTTGAAGACACGAACGCAAATAATAATGTTTTTGAATGTCGGACAATGATTGATTTGCATGTATTAGTGATTTAAATGCATCGCGAAATTCTAGCCAGCCGTCATATTGACCTTTAAAACAAGGTAGACATATTGAAGGCAATTTTATACCTGTAATTGGATTGCTCGCGACTGTATCTGATGATGACGTATTCGATTGTGTTTGATTATTTATGGGATAATCGTTGATTAATCTAGTAATTTTTGTTGTAACGTCATAGAATGAATCTTCAAACTCCGCCAATTCAGAACTATCCTCATTATCTTCGAGGTAGTCTATTTCTGTGCAAATGGAAGAAAATTCATCTAATGTACATGAATGTTTTTCCAAACGAATTCTTAATTGTGCTATTAATTCGTCATTAATGTTTGCGCTGTCTATAGAGTTTACGTAATTTTGCAACCTGGTCAACTTGCCTTTGATTGTACGACGTTTACATTGTAATTTCTTAATGCTTCCAGTAGACATTGTGATCGTTTTGTTTTTCAAATGTAAAGGATTTTTTAAATTGGCAAATGTTCATGCAGGTAGTAGATGGGAAACAAACTTACCGACTCAAGTGGTTGTAGACACGTGTTACGCAGGCCTTTCGACTTGAAACCAATGGTTGTCGATACGTGCAATGCAGGCTCTTTTGACTTGAAACCCTGGTATGTTTTTGAAATGACCTTGATGTTGCCATGATTGTTGATTAGACTTCCCTTTGCTGGAATTCTCCTGGAATCGATGCCAAATCCAAACTTGACTTGCCTGCACTGGTTATTTCAACTGGAACCGTTGCCAATTGAACACTAATTGCTGTTTTCGGTACGACGGAACTTATCGCCACGTATTCTTCTGTGTGTTGAACAGGTGTTTTCCGTTCGCCCTTGCTTCCTGTTGATCTTGTACACGTAAATCCGGCTCGACCGGACCAATGTTTTGTATGCGCTGGACTAA